>NW_007258721.1:0-843 GCF_000164805.1 Carlito syrichta
AGGTAAGAGCCTAGCAGACTGGCAGAGGGTGAAAGGAGACTCTCTCTCGAGGCCCTCTGCTGAAATCCCGGGGCCCGGTTGCACGGTGAGTGCTGGGGCACCATGACCCAATCTCTGCCGCCAAGGGAGGGTAGCATGGGATAAGTCCCCTGGTAGCCTCACGGCTTTTGCTTCGTCCTACAGCTACGACCTGTCCACCGAGCTGGAGCCCCCGTCTCAGTAGGCCAGCAACACCCATGCGGCGCCTTCAGTGGCTGGGGCCTATGGGTCTGTCCACCTCACACAGCCATTGGACCCACTGTGCCTGCTGTACTCAAGCCTCGGCGACCAAAGTCTCCAGAGTCCAGCGCCAGCCTCCTCATCACTCCTGGAACCCCAAGAGTCCTGTGCCCTGGTCTCTCCCTCCGCAGCATGGGTGTCACCCTCCCAAACCCAGGCTGCCACCCAGAGCCCAGGGCTAGACACCCAGAGCCATCTCCATGTGCCGCAGCCGCACCGCCTGAGATCCCCTGGCTGCTCCTGGGCCACACAGCCACTCTGGGAACTTAGTGCCCCTGGTCCAATCCTCACCGTCTAGTGAGGCCCAGCAGGTGCTCGGCGATGAGGGGCACACTGCAGGGACACGACAACAGCTGGGGGACATGCTGACAACAGCCGTTGGCTCCAACATCCTCACCCAGGGTGGATGGCACCTGCTGCATCGGGACCTCACCAGGATGTGAACAAGCATGCCAGCCCTGCATCAACCTTGTCCTAGAGCGTGGGCCCCAGGGAATCGCCCTTCAAATAAGTTACCGCTCAGGTCCCAGGGGCCTCGCTGCTGGGGACCAACTGCTCCTCCTG
>NW_007258721.1:1907-2923 GCF_000164805.1 Carlito syrichta
GGCCTAGGTGCAACAGCTCAGCTGCTCATTCTGGACACACCAGACCCTGACTCCCCAGACGCACCCAGTTGTGTCCCAGTGCCCACTGATTTTAAAAACACACACCTTGGTGGCAAAAGCACAAATGCTCAAAAAGTTAAAATTCTCCAAAGACTGTGACAACTCCAAAGAACCAAAATTGCCGGTAAAGGAGCCTAAAGAAGAAAATTTTTATAAGGGGATGATAAACTATGAATCCAAGATTGCCCCGTGGGGACTTTGACCTAGAGGCAAAAGAGAAAAAATAGAGAGAAGGAAAGAAAAGAAATGAATCCAAATATCCTCACGTTTCCCAGCTCTTCCCGGAGAAGATGAAGATTACTGTGTGTTGCTGCCCTCCCTCTCTTCCTTCTTCACCTGCGTAAAGGCAAGCCACACACCATGTCACATAACCTCTTCCTCCCCCAAATTAGAAGAACAGTACACTGACAGTATCAAAACATCTTCTCTGGAATACATTCCGGTGATTGCATATCCTTTTCGGGAGTGTCCTGCTTCCGTGAAGTCTTCTTTTGCTACAAAGACAAAACAAAAATCTGAAATCTTTAAAATAATATATGAAGAAATTTAGAGATGATCATAGTTCATTCATTGATTACAAAGAAAAACATTTATGTGCAGACACCTTGCAGAATTTAGGGGTTCTAAAATGAAGTTATGCTCTTCCTGTGACATGTGATTACTAAACAAATGCAGATAGATGGAGATACGACTATGGTTTCCTAAACAAATAAACTCTAAATGTAATTTATAAGATTTAGAGCACCCTGATCATACAGAGTTGCTGAAGGACATTGATGCCTTTTAGTTTGCTCCTAAGGCAGGGCAGATGGAGATCCTTGTCTCATATGCGGCCGGAAGAGAGCAACAGGTACGAAAAACGATGTGCACGTTAGCAGCACAAACTCTAAAAGTGCCTGTAGGCCACACAGATATAAAGATGGAAACAAAAGCCACTGGGGCTCCTTAGGAGGGGG
>NW_007258721.1:3088-6331 GCF_000164805.1 Carlito syrichta
ACGAAATGAGAAAAGAGCGGAGGCGGACCTGCAGATAAATGACGTATTCTTGCCAAGTGAAGGTCACATGATAGCTCAGCTCACATGTGAAAGAGTCACATCAGTATGAAGAGAACGGTGTTGATGGAAGAACTGAGTCATGAAGTGCCTAGTCGTCTTGGCACCTGAACCCAAAGACCTGTACCTTAGCAGTCAGCACTGTCACCGTCGGGAAACCACAAGACCGTTCGTATTTCTTAAGGTCACACACCATCCACAAGATTGAGAAGCACCATAGGAAAGTAAATTACTAGGGTGGCGCAGTCACCCAGTAGGCAGCACTGGGAGTTCATTTGTAATCATGCATTTAATGAGAAATTCATGAAGATATTTTCTGTGCCTGTGCTACACTGAAATAGAGAAGACGCATAAGGGTTGGGCATGGTGTCTCACGTCTGGAACCGCAGTGTTTTAGGAGGCCAAGGTGGAAGAATTGTTTGAAGCCAGGAGTCCAAGACCAATCTGGGAAACAGAGCAAAACCCTTGTTTCCACAAAGAAATGTTTTTAAATTTGGTATGCTCCTGTAGTCTCAGCTACGTCGGGGGCTGAGGTAGCAGGAGTGCTTGAACCCAGGAGTTTGAGGCTGTGAGCTGTAGTTCCACGAAACTCCAGCCTGGGAGGCAGAGCAAGACCCTGCTTCTAAAACAAGAAAGAAAAGAGGAAAGACTCATAAGAAAATACGCAACTAGAAAGGGCTGCGCGCCAATACCGTCATTTCTAAGCAAAAACAGCTAAATTCCGGTCAATAGATGATCTATAGCTAAAGCAGTCTCTCTCTCTCTCTCCACACACACACACACACACACACACACACACACACACACACACACACACTCCCTTTCAACTTCTTTTCCTTTTAGATAAGCACCACTAGGAAAATAGACTAATATTTTCATATAATTCCTCATAAATACGACTCTTTACTCATGCACACGTTTCTGGAAGAGTCTCTTCACGAGCCTACTTGTTCACAAACCCCGAGTGACTTGTGGGATGGGAAAGTGTAGAACTGTAGGCCTCAGAGGACTATCCCTTGCCAATAAATCAGAGCGTCTATATTCCTCTGAACATTCAGAGCAGCCAAACTCTTCTCCTTGGTGAAAATGACATGTATGTCAGAATAGAAGGTGACTTCAAATATAAGAAAATAATCATCATTTGTGTCAAGAGATACAAAAAAAGCATTCTTGGCTGTGATATTTGTGATATAGATATAAGTGATAAAATTTTTAGTAGTTGGTTTTCCACTATCACATTTTACTGAACACTTGTATTTATACACAAACGTACCACAATCTATTTTTTAGCTCATCCAGCAAAAAGAGTAGAGAAGCAAGAACACCCCAGGAACTGAAAGCACTCCCAACCCTAGATCTTGGTTTCTAAATTAATTTCCCAGTGAATGGTACCTGGACTCTTTGCAGAAATGACTGATTTCAAAGACGAGTCTGGAAACAGCTTGTGGCAAAAGGACACATGCAAGAAATGACAAAGACATGTCATAAGGGTGCAGGGGTCAGACTGAGGGGGCTCTTAGTAACCAAATCTGGGACAATTTGAGCACACTCATGATGGTTAGCTGTTTATGACGCACTGAACAGCAAAACTCACACTAAAAACAGATGAAAAGAGCATGCTCTCTTTTAGGGGAGTGTGTGCACTACCAGTAAGCAATGCAGAAGAAATGATGGAGTTAGAAAAGTTCCATTTGGCAGCCATCACAGCGATAGCTTTTTCAGGCAATGTGTTCTAAAAGTGGAACGCAGAATACGATGAAGAGGAGGACATTGTTTATAGAGTTTTCATTATCGCCCCACACCACGCAGTACTTAAGTACAAAGAAAAGAATAGTATCTTCCGGTAGAGGGTCATGGCAGCTGCATCTGTGAACAAAAGAGGCATTTCCCTCCACATCATATGTTTTACGTTGTATGTCTTCAAGCCATCAGAACTTATGTGAGCAACAATAAATCAATATCCGCTACAAAGTAAGTATTCAAGAAATACCGGCAGTGTTGGGATGGCTCCCTGAGACCCAATCTCCACATACGCAATATATCCATGTGACGAGTATGCATGTGTACCTTCTGAGTCTAAAGATGAAAAACAAACAAATGTGCACGTGCACACACACACACACACACACACACACACACACACACACACAGACACAGACAAGCGCAGTGTCAAATAAAAACTTTAGACAGAGTTCATAGATTTTGAGCAAAGAATGATTCATGAATTGGACCACAATAAGTTCAGAGAGACTTTGGAGCTGTCACATGGTCTGGTCAGAGAGGATCTGTGGACCGAGAAAGGAACGTGGTGCAGACAAAGCAGACATAAGGTATGGAAACAGCTGGATCGTCGCAGTTCGGTGTTTGCCTGTTCGAAGAGTTGGCTTCCTTTCATTGGCCAAGGCTCGGCGACTGGTACAAGAATAGGCTGTCGTCTGTTTACACGTCCACTTAGGTTACAGTGCACTATGGATGAAGAATCCTTTGGGTTGAATTTAAAATATTTAAGGGAACAGCTTTAGACTCAACTCAATTTCCCAACAGCTAGCTCTTGTTAGTAAAACACACATTTATGTAAAATGTGAATTCATAATAGCCTTCTATCATTATTCTCTCATTCAGTAGATGTTGATGGTCCAGTGACTAACATATACTTTAAAAACAAAAACAAACAAGCAAACCTAAAAGAAGTAAAGAGAAACTAATACCTAACTGGCCAGGTTGGGAGCAATCAATCCAATGAAATAAGAAAGTTTTCTATCCAGGATACATCATTTTCATACACCAGCACTTCCTTTATATAGTTTAACATTATGCTTTTGACTTGGTTGCGAGGTGACTACAAGTACATTTTATCATTTGTACAAAAATGATGATCAAGAATACTGTTTCTTAAGTTGACTCCTTATGTAAAAAGCAGTACAAAAAATTCATCTCAGCGTCTACAGCCAGGAAAACGTCTTCTCTGTCAATGAATTAGCACCCTAACTTATATGTTACAATTTATTATATACTAGTAAGGGGACAAAAATCTCATCTTTCTGTGTTATCGGTTTGCTTAGGATCAAGTTTTATGACCAACTGTAGTGTTTTGCTGACTCCTTACTTACCAGTCCTCTTCTCTACTATTGCATGGCTTCTTTTATCGTGGTTTTCATAAATTTTTATCATATTTGTGCTTTTTAT
>NW_007258721.1:6788-7624 GCF_000164805.1 Carlito syrichta
CAAAGAGAAAACTTGCTAGACATCAGTGTGTGGAAGCAAAAGCAGGTAATAAAATTTATTGTGTACAAACATATTGCTCGACAATGGGGTCCTCTTCCAATACAAATATTCTGAAAATATTTCATTCAGAATTTGAAATTCATCTCAAAGGAAAGAAAAATAAGAAGGGGGAAGTTTGCCGGACAAACGACAACAGTTAGCACCGTGAAGAAAACATTAAGAGTTTTGTTAGCACTTCAAGGAGTCACCCATACCATACGCACAGGCAACAGATAACATTCTCAGCAACACCATTGGTCAGAAAAACACCCTGTGTGTGCCCGTCCCCGAAATTTCTTTCTGAAAGACACATTCCCGTGAAGCCAGAGACAAGAAAAAAGGTGCGATATTAAAACAACACAACAGTGTGTGAGGCACTGTAAAACTTTCAAAGTCAAAACAATTGCTATAAACCTGACATCCAAGACCACAGAGTGTTTCACAGAGTAAAAACACCCGTCGAAGAAGCCGAGGGCGTCGTCCACGAGAGGGAATCGATCGTTGACGTGGCTCGTCTTTTTCTTTTGGGGCAACTCGGCAGCTGACGACACGGTCCGCAACTCGCGGTCTCAGACTTCAGACCCTCTTCTCTAGGCCCGAAGAAACCGCGAGCCAAGGAAGCAGGCCAAGGACCCCGGGCCGCGCGGCCGCTCCCGGAGAAGCCAGCGGGCGCTCGGCCCCCGCCTCGCGCGCGGCTGCAGCGCGGGCGCGCCCGCCGCCCCCGGCCTCTGCTCCAGGGCGAGGCTGAGCGGGCCGGGCGGGAGGCCGGCGGGCGGGGGGCGGCGGGGCTGCCCGGG
>NW_007258721.1:7803-8777 GCF_000164805.1 Carlito syrichta
GACCCGAGCCTTGGAGGCTTTGCCTGGCAAACCTCAGAGGGGCAAGCTACCCTCATCATGCCAGACTCGGTGCGTAGCCAGAGCATTGCAGTTTCCTGGAGAAAACTGTGGTCAAGGACTCAAGCCTCACCCTTTCCTGCCGGCCAGCCATGCATATGTGTACATCTGCATTCAAGCCCAGAGAGAACTTGGCTAAGGCATCTTCTAGTTGCTCCTGCTAAGACCTCCTTATCGGGGGTCCTTGGCTTAAGTTCTTTCTCTTCTTTGAGTAAATACCAATCCACTCCTAGCCCATACCCCTTTTGTGTCCCTAGCCCCATGTGTCCGTAAAGAGGCGGGGCCTATGGTTTGGGGACCCGTGGAATGAGATGATTCCTTGTGTCTGCACTGACCCTTGCCTGTTGCCGTTCCGGGGCTGGAAAAGGTAACATTGTGGAGCCGGTGCCACGCTCTTGCATCTTGGCTTGCACTGTCCCAGGAAGCGAATAGCCACTTATTTCTTGACAAAGCATTGGAGGCAGGCAAATGTGATCAAATTAGTATTTGAGCAATCTATCTGGTGAGTGTGAGACAGATTTACGGGGTTTGAGGACATGCAAAAACCGTTGTGTGGCCATTATGTAATCTAGGGAGGAAAAGTAGAGGTGGCAAAGAGGGGATTTACTTTTTAATGCTTAGAAGTTGAAATTAACTGGGCTTGGAAATAGTTAGTTTGGTAACAGCAAGACTACAAAGTAGAATTAATCCTTGCTCTCTTTTCCTTCTTTCCCACCATTTCCCAACCCAAATCCACTCTCAGCATCATCTGAACTAGGCAAGGAAGAAGAGCAAATTTACCAAAGATGAGTTTACTTTGACAAGCTGAAGGCCCATCATGCCTCAGGCTCAGATTGGCAGCTGTAGGAATTTGAGCCCCTGAGTAGTGTACATCTAGATGTTTTCAACATACAGGTCATTTAGAGAGCAACCTAGGG
>NW_007258722.1:0-4993 GCF_000164805.1 Carlito syrichta
CTGTCATTGCAACCTTCCTTAACCCCTCTCCCAGTCTGTGGTCTCTCATGAGTCTTTCACTCTCTTTGTTGTGGTCACAGAGATCATTCCAAATCACGAGTCATGTTGTGCCACTACTCTGTCTTCAATCCACCCATAACCCCTTACTTCCTTTGATGATGTCTAAGCTTCATATCAAGGATCCCAAGGCCAACCTCCTTGCAGCCCCTACTGTTCTCCAGCCTCCCATTTCTCTTATCCTGACCATACTTCCAACACTTTCTCAGATGATCTACACTATTTCTTCTCTCCAAATCTTCACACATGCTGTTCCTTCTGCCTGGAGCATTCCTTTCTCCTACTCCCATTCTCTTACCCCATTTTTAAGCCACAGTCTAGACAGAATTCCTTGAAAGGCTTTATGATATAGGCTTTTACTCCTTTCTCTTGCTTTCTGCCCCACAATCCCACAGTGCCCTTATGTAAGATAAACAGTTTGTGAAATCTATCAAATTATTTCTTAATGTGAATCTCTAGCACCTAAAGTGGTGTTAGAGATCCAAACAGGTTAATGGTTAGACTTAAGACTGTAAACTCACTGTGTTTAACTTCTGTCTCTTTGTACATTTGAGAAAGCCATTTAGCTTCTATGAACCTCGATTTTTTCTCCTAGGAAACAAGAACAATAATAGGACCCACCTCAGTGAGTCATATTGAGAATTACACATTAGTTCACCTAAGTTCTTAGTATAGTACCTGTCCTATTCTAAGTCTTCAAATGTTAGCTGTTATTATAAAGTGCTCATTGTACAAATAAATGGAAAAATAAAAAGCTAGAATATCTTCTCCACATCTTCATGAACTTACTTTTTAACACTGGATAAATACATTCTCTTTCTAGGTTTTAGTTTCCTCATCAGGGACATGAGAAGATTCAACAAAATTACCTCTAAGGGGTCATACAAAGACAGGCTAGAAGCTGTTCTAGGAAGACAGTATTTATTCTGTTACTTAATTTTATTTCCCCAGAAACCTTTCATGTAGTTAGGTGATTTGACAAATGAGAAAAATAAAGACAGAGAGGTAAGATGACTTGCCTAAGGTCTTATAGACAAATGGAAGAATCAAATCTAAAATTTGAGTTTAACAACCCATGGTTAATCAATTTTTTATTATTATTATGTCATGCTTTAAATTTTGAACAGAAGAATCTTAATCCTTGTCACATCATGCTGAATGTAAGCAAAATGCTAATTTTCTTAAGGTCATAGACTCTTAGAGCTACAATGAACTTTAAATTTATTCTAATTTTATAGATGTAGCAACTGAGGATTCAAAAGGTGAAACTGATCCAAGGTCACCCAGTCAAATTTGTAGGCTGCCTCTCATGGGCAATTGAGGGACACTTCTTGGCTTATGGCCTTGGCTTTCCTAGAATCTAAATAATTCTTTATATGATACCTCCTTTAATTAAGGATCAGTTAAGTATATCCAAGTAAGAAGATAAAATAATTTGAAGTGTGCCTTTTTGCAACAGACAGTTGCTCCTATTAAGCATGAATTTTAAAAGGCCCATCTCATGGATAATGGGTAGTACTCAATGATATTTCCATTAAACACTAATCATTCATCTTATCAGTCACAAATATTTAAGTGCTTATTATGTGCTAGGCCCTATTCTAAATGCTAGGGATACTGAAGTGGATAAACAAAAAAGTTCTTTATTTACCATATTTTATTCAAGTGCACTTCATCATTCATTTTCTAGTCTTAAGGCTTGGACTACTCTGATTCATCTTAAATATGTGTTACCCAAATGACTGCAAAGTGATTTTAAAAGCTTGGCATTTGTGATGCCAAGTCAGGCATGGAAATATTTAGTGGTTAATGGGTTGGCTGATTATAACATGGTACAAGGCTGAGGTCAACAGTGCAGTCCCATCTAAGGCACTTGGTTTTGTTCTGATCCAGGTCCATAGATACTGTCCTGTCCTTGGCTGGTTATGGGATGTTTATCCCAAGGGAAGTTGGATCAACCCTTCTCACAGACACACAACGCAATTCAGCTCATGTCATTTTAACCACGGTAGTGTTCTGTTTAAGCATCACAAACTTTACTTATTCATGATGTTTTTGTCAATATCTTCTTTGAAACCTGAGTTGAGTCGACTTGTAGGGACTATTTCATTAACTGGGACATTTGTGTTCTAGAAATGGAGAAAGAATCCAAGGACAGTCAGTAAGTTGTGTCAGGACCAGAAACAGAGTCTCTTGATTCCCTGTAATCTCCTTGCTACAAATATAGTCCTAAGTAAACCTGAGAAATGGGCATGGGAGAAAATGCCTCTATTTTATTTTATTTTATGTTTATTTTTATTTTTATTTTGAGTTGGAGTCTCACTCTGTCACCCAGGCTGGAGTGCAGTGGCACATTCACAGCCACCCCAGCATCAACCTGCTGGGCTCCAGCGATCCTTCTGCCTCAGCATTTCAAGTAGCCAGAACTACAGGTGTGCACTACCACACCTGGCTAATTTTTTATTTATTGTAGAGACAAGGTCTTGCCAGGTTGCCCGGGCTGGCCTCAAACCCCCAAGCTCAGGCAATCTATTTGCCTTTGTCTCCCAATGTGCTGGGATTACAGGCTGAGCCACTGAGCCTGGTTGATGCCTCTATTTTATACATGACAACAGTGAGGGCTGAGAAGGAAAGTAGCCTGCCCAGGATTTCATGGCTGGACAGCTACTGATGCCAAGTCTAGCACTCAGGCTTCCTAACCCCATTGACACACTCTCATAGTTATAAAGACCTGGGAATTATATGAAAGCCCAGAAAATAGTGCCATAGCAGTCTTACTCTTAAAATAGTGTAGCTAAATTGGAGAAAAAGAGTAGTAGTTTCTGGATTCATCCAACTCAGGTTTAAAACCTGGCTCAACCACCTCCCAGACTTATATTTTCTTACCTTGTAGACTCTCTGGGTGAAGAGCTCTAAGGCTTCTTTTTGTGATACCTCTTATATGAACAGAGTGAAGCCTAACTGAGCCCAGCCCCCTACATACCCCTAGCAAAACTACAGACATGTAAATGAAACCATCTTGGACCCTCCAGAATAGTTGGCTGCCAACTGGATACCAGAAGAATTGCCCAGCCAACCCCTGCACAAATTCCTGACCCTCAAAATTATGAGATACAATAAAATGCTGTGATTTTAAGCCATGAATCTTAGGCATAGTCTGTTATGCTGTAAAGATAATCATAATACTCTTTTTCTGTTCCCAATACCTAACAAAATATTCAATAAATATTTTTTTGAATTATGACCATTGGGGCAGCCTGAAGAAAGAGAAAAATAATTAACATTTAATGAATGCCTACCCTGTGCCAGATGCTCAGTTCCTCACAACCACTTCATAAGGATATTTTGCTATATTCCCAATTTGCAAATGTTAAAACTCAAGCACAAAAACATTAATTGCCCAAGGAGAACACAGATCTAGGAACAGAAAAACTTAGATTAGACTTCTGTTATTGTCTTAGCCACTATACTAAGCTGTCCCTAGGTAGTCAACTTCAACAGGGAAGGACACATTTGAGGAGTACTTATAGTCAGGTGGGGAACATGTATCTCATACCACAGTTGTACAAAAAACAGAAAGTGTGAAGCACACGACAGATACACAGATATTTAGCCTAGCTTCATTCAAGCTAAAATCACTCTTTCTTCCTACATTCCTTTGAACTTGACCCTTAAGTCAGATCATGCAACATTTTGAGATGAGGGCTTTGCAGTTAGACCTGAATTCAAATAATAATTATGTCACATATTTCTTGTTCAATTTTAAATGTCATTTTGTCTCTCTGAGTTTCATTCTGAAAAACTGAAGTGAGGCTAATAGTGGTTACCCATCAGGGTTAGACTAGGTGGAAGAGGATCAGGTGAGATGATGACTGTGCTCTTATTGCCCCTCCAAGACCAGCTTCAGTCAGATTTCCCCCATGAAGCCTCACAGAGGAGAAGTGATCTCTTGCTGTTGTGAACCTATCATTCAGCCATATCATTTCCATGATGAATACTCACTGTGCCTCTATTGTGGGTCAGTTGATAGAAACATGGCAGTCCTTGTCATTGGGGGGAAAATATTGAGAGAAGACTCATCAGAAATATTTACTTAGGAGTGTGGGCAACTTATACTCTCTTTTCATTTGTGTCTGTCTCCCCAGTCAGTTTAATAAATTAAGGGCAAAAATCTCTACAATCTAGTCCTCTCCATTTCCAACACTGCCTCCCTGGTCTGTGCAATAACCCTTTCTTGTCTGGTTGAAAATATCCTCCTAACTGCATCTTCATGGGTCACCAACCAATCCATTCTCAGTGCTGCAATCAGAGTGATATTTTTGCAAAGCAAATTAAATCACTCATTCCCCCTGTTTAAAATCTCCACTTACCCAGTGACTCTCATTTGTTTGGGGGAAATAGAATACAATCTGGAACATGGTCTAAAAGGTCTGTGTGGTTTGGTCCTGACTATCTCCTCCAGTCTTGCTCCATCTAAGTCTTGACAGCTCATATACTTACCATAGTCTTGTTCTCTATATATGCCACATCCCATTCTCCATGGGGCTACTCTGCCTAGAATATCTTTCCCCCTCTGTCTAGGTTTTCCTCAGAGGCTTATGAAAATCCAGTGCATCTGACTTGATAATTTTTCCAAAGGTTGGTTCTTGGAGGAGATTGGTGCTCATTCCATGAATGTTTTTCAGACCCTTAACATTTGAGAGGGGGGAAAAAGTCTGTATCTGTCACTTTTCCAGGCTTTTCATTATTTAAAGAAGGAAACTGAGAGTGAGAAATGAGAAGGCACATTGGTTACAAAGTGATAAAGTGGTAGAAGAACAAGGATACCTCCTGGATGGTTTTAAATTGACCCAGCATTTTCTTTTTTCTTTTTTTTTTTTTTTTGAGTTGGAGTCTCAATCGGTAGCCCAGACTGGGAGTGCAGTGGCTGCTCCCA
>NW_007258722.1:5013-6350 GCF_000164805.1 Carlito syrichta
TATTTTTTAGGTAGTTCTACCCTTTAGCCACCAGATGGTAGCAGAGACTTATTTTTAGAAACCACAGGGAAAGAAAAATCTGGCCAATCTGAATTCTTATACTTAGCTGCTTCTTCATTCAATTCTGCATCGTCACCAGGACATAACTGGTCTCCAGAGTCATTTTCTTCAGCTGCCTCATCCTCCTTAGAGTCTGAGTCACTAGAGAAAGAACCATAATTAGGATTTAAAACAAACGCTTCCCGCAAAATATTCCATAGGGAATAAGAATCTTGTGGCATCTGTGTTCCACTATGATTATCATACCATTTTTTCATATTTTTGCCTACCTCATCCCATGTTTCTAATTCTAAAGTACCCTGATCCGGGAACCATGGATTAACTTTCTGTACAAAATTTAGAAAAGAATTTACTTTATCTCTACTTACCTTTACCCCTTTATGTTTCAAAGCTTTACACATAATACGAATATAGGCTCTCCTTTCCTTGGAGCCGCAGTTCCCCATAACTGTAATAACAAACAATACACACAATATACAGTAATTTTACAGTAATTTTACAAGGATTGAATTGCTCTACATGGCGATAAGTCGCACAGTCCGTCGGCGACGCTAAACACTGACTTGCCTATCAACCCACGCACTCCAGTGGGGCTGCAGCACCCTAAGGCAAGGTCCGTCCTGAAACGAGAGAAACAAACTGGGGAACATATATTTATAACTACCGGAGTCTGGTCCCCGGGTTCGGGCGCCAAAGCTGTCGGTGACCTGCACTGACCGAGGAGGGCGTTAGGACTGCACCGGTGAATCAGAATGGAGAGAAGAAACCACACGGAGGCAGCTCTTCTGGGAACAGTCTGGCCAAGACTGAAGCCAATTTTACTCAAACTTTTTCCAACTTATATACCATTTTCTATAATCTCCAGCAGTGTGACAATTACTTGCTGGGGGCGTACAAGTTCATTGATGTGTAACGCGCTTTACAAATCATGTACCATCACAAGACTTTCAAGTTCCCAGTGAACAATTACAATTCCATGATGTATGAATCACAGGTCCACAATTTCAATACAGATTGTTCAAAATGTTTTCCACAATGTTCAATAAATCATTCATATTATACTCTATGTACTAAACCCTGATTTAAAAACTTTCCAAGTTAACTCTAAGTTCAATCCAATTTTACTAACTTTTAATATTTTTAACGATTAATATTATCAACTTAACACAATACTATAATCTATAAGTTTACTTAAATGACTTAATTTTATTACCTTAATTTTATACTATTTATTTTTTAAATTCTTATAACCTACTACATTTCTATACTGCCCTATG
>NW_007258722.1:6370-7539 GCF_000164805.1 Carlito syrichta
ACTGCAGACCACCTGCATGTGTTTCCTATTGCTGCTGTAACTCATTACCCCAGTTTTGTGGCTTAGAACACCACCACTCATTTATTATGCTATACTTCTGGAGTCAGAAGTCTGAAGTGGGTTTTATGGAGCTCAAAACAAGATGTTGACAAACCTAGATTCCTTCAGGTGGCTCCAGGGGAGAATATGTTCCTTCCTTTTCCAGCATCTAGAGGCCGCCTGCATCTCTTGGCTCAAGGCTGCATCACTCCATCTTCTTCTTACATTGTCACATCTTCTCTTATCCTGACTCGCCTACCTCTCTCAAATAATTCAGGATAGTTGATCTCTCCATCTCAAGATCCTTAATTAATCACATCTGCAAAGCCCCTTTTGCCATCTAAGGTTTTGTTTTATCAGGTTCTGGGAATCAGGATATGGATGTTATTCTGCCATACCACCTGATCTATTAGAAGATCCTCAGTGACTAGAGCGTGACCCAGGAAAAGGCATGTTTGCTCCCTCAGAAACTTCAAATTTGGAGACCAGGCATGGTGACTCACGCTTGTAATTCCTGCATTTGGGAGAACAAGGCGGGAGTATTGCTTGAGGCCAGGAGTTTGAGACCAGTCTTGGCAACATAGAAAGACTCTATCTCTACCAAGAAGAAAAAAGAAAAATAGTTGGTCACAGTGACATATGCCTATAGTCCCAGCTACTCGGGAGGATGAGGAAAGAGGGTTGCTTGAGCCCAGGAATTCAAGGCTGCAGTGAGCTATGATCACCATGCCACTACACTCCAACATGAGCAACAAAGGGAGACTATCTCAAAAAAAAGAAAAAGGAAGAAAGGAAGGAACGAAGGAAGGGAGGGAGAGAGGAAGGGAGACTGAGAAAAGAAAGAGAGAAAAAAGAAGGAAGGTGGGAGGGAGGGGAGAAAGAGAGAAAGAGAGAACTAAATACATAAATAAATGGATTTGAATTTGGGAACCTATAGCATTTGCCACACCACCCCATGGTAGAGACTGGGAGGATTTGGGAACTGTCTGATATTCATGTCATGTTGGAAGAAGGGTGTCTGAAAAATTACTTAAAAAAAAAAGTAATTTTTTCGTGATGGCATGAATTATTTTACCGGTGATTGTCAGTGACCTGCACTGACCGGGGGGGGGGGGTTAGGACTGCACTGG
>NW_007258722.1:7559-10281 GCF_000164805.1 Carlito syrichta
AATCTGATTGTCTATTATGTGGAAACTACCTACGTCTCCAAACCTGCCATGCCACTTAAAACAATGAATTGCACAGTTGTCATGACAGCAGCCGGGGACTGAAGCAAGTTGAAAGTTACTGCATGTACAAAAACCAAGAACGTTCTGCTTGACCAAAGGCAACATAATAAAACTATTATCACAGTTATAACGTCTAATCTTAACCCCAAGTGAAACTACATACTGGAACAAAAGCTTATCAATCAGTTTACCAGGAAATAACAGCTAAAAATTTTAAGAAAAACAGTTTAGAAAGAAAAAGAGATATAAAATAATTCTGCTGTGCATTTTTCATAGGATATAATAAGATTTTATTTTAGGCTGTCACTTCCTAATATTGAAAATTCTGTTGTCTTATAATACACTGGTTACTATTCATATGTACACACTTGATGTTATATCCTTGTCTCAGAGGCGACCTTCTGAATAGGCCTTCATAGGCCTCAGCTGTGTGGTTACAGATGTTGGCTCCCAACAGGTGATGTTATCAATTTTGATTCTGCTCCATTTCTAAGGAGGTATGAACTTAGTTCTGCAGTCATCAGGGGAGGGATTATTACAACCCCTAGCCTAGGGCTTTCACACACAGTCACTATGGATGCTCATTATCCTGTATGTTGCCCTATAATAAGGGGAAAAATTATATACATTTAGAAGGAATTAAATCATCAGGTGTGCAGTAACATAAGACATTCCCTATAAAGTCACATCTACACACAAAATTAATGATGTTAAGTACCCTCCCAAGTTATCAATGCAGTTTCCAATGTCCTGGAAAAAAGTGTGAATTAGATCTAGGAATACCATGGCACAAATACATAGTAATAAGGGGAAAAAGGAGCCGATAAGTCACAGGTGTGAACAAAATATATTGCTGCAGATGTTAATGGAGTGGTGCTGATGTACATACATTTTTGCTACATCCAACATGACCTGTGATACTATGTCCCAGATACCCAAATAATAACCTCTTATATGCCCACTTTCTAAATATTCAGTATACACTAGCACCTTTATTATCCTAGGTGATCTTTATGCCAACTCTAAGATGCTGGCTGAGAAAAGAAAGAGAGAAAAAAGGATGGAGGGAGGGATGCTTTTCTCATACAAAGCACAGAAGTGAGGCTCTGAGTTACTGTCCAAGATTTATTCTCCCTAAGAGATAAATTATGACTTAACCTTGTGTCTGCCAGGTGTGGTGGCTCATGTCTGTAATCCCAGCACTTTGGGCTGCTGAAGCAAGAGGACTGCCTGAGCCCACAGGTCCAAGACCAGTCTGGGTAACATGGCAAGACCTCATCTCTACAATAAATCAAAAATTAGCCAGGCATGGTGGTGTGCACCTGTAGTTCCAACTACTTGGAAAGCTGAGGCAAAAGGATCACCTGAGCTCAGCAGGTCAAGGCTGCGGTGGGCGTGAGCATACCCCTGCACTCCAGCCTGGGCGACAGGGTGAGACACCAACTCAAAAACAAAAACAAAAAATTGTATCACCTGCACCTCTATTTTCTTATCCACAAAATGGAGACTAAAAAGTAGAATTTTTGAGAGTATTAATACTTGTCAAGTGCTTAGAATACTTCTTGGCACATAATAAAGGCTCAATAAATGACATATGAACTAACTGCAAAATCAGAGCTTTTTTCCATATATCATCTCATAACTGGAAACTTCTTGAATAAAAAAATTAGCATTAGAAGAAAGTGGTGGGTAGTGGCTGTGTGGGTAATGGGTTAATAACAATATATATGCAAGCTTTACCTCATTATAATTCCATGATACTTAACACACACAGAATTCTCCATCAAAATTAGGTCTCTTCTGCTTTTTTTGTTTTGTTTTTGTTTGGCTTACTATTTATTCAGTTTCTATTATTGTGTGACAATGTAATTAGTACCCATACCCTAGACTCTAAACTCAGGACAGCAAAGCCTTAGTCCTTACTGTTCACTGTTGTATTTTTTAGCACTTGAATAGGTGCTCAGATATTTAAAGAAATGGACCAGAGACTGGATCAAATTAAGTTGTTGTGTGCTCTGTTCCCTTGTTACATTTCCATTCCCTGATGAAACTGGGATGACATCAGCCTCAAATGTTAGAAAAATACTCCAATTCATAACTATCCTTAATGTGTAACTAGAGTCATTGGATTAATTGCCAACTCATATTTGAGGCTATAAAATGCTTTCACAGTCAGCTACCTCTTTTCTTGGAGTCTCACTATAGCTCTGAGAGGTAGCTATGGAAGATTTTTGCTCCCCTTTTTACAAATAATAAAACTGAAGCCCCAAGAAAGAAAATGTCTTTTCTGAGGTCATAAAGCTAGACCACATCAGAAATAAAATTAGACAGCAGATCATTTGCATCTTCTATAATAATAGTAAAAATGAACTGATGATTAGTTATCAGGATTAGGTTAAACAACATGTATTATAGGATTAGGCTAAACTATATGTAATATATATATATACGTATATAGTCATCTAATGTAGTCAATAGTCCAATCAATTAGATAGCATTATCACTATTTTTACATAAAGAAAATGGGACATTTGACTGGATAAAATTTGTACAACTAGCAATTTTTAATTGTTAGAGCAAAAATTAAGCCCATGTCTGCATGGGTCTAAAGCCAGAGAGTTAAACTATCATACTGGACTGCTTCTCTTTTCAACATTATTGG
>NW_007258722.1:10301-88085 GCF_000164805.1 Carlito syrichta
AAAGAGATATAAAATAATTCTGCTGTGCATTTTTCATAGGATATAATAAGATTTTATTTTAGACTGTCACTTCCTAATATTGAAAATTCTGTTGTCTTATAATACACTGGTTACTATTCATATGTACACACTTGATGTTATATCCTTGTCTCAGAGGCGACCTTCTGAATAGGCCTTCATAGGCCTCAGCTGTGTGGTTACAGATGTTGGCTCCCAACACCTCCTCCCTGTAATCTTCTGAATATCAGACCAACAAGACTGGGGCACAACTGAGAGAGACTAATACAGGTGGAGCCTGTACATCAGCCACAATAGGAGGACACTACTCCAGGATAAACCTGGATTTGGTGCCAGCCATTGGTACCTGGGTAGGAGGATCACCTACCCACCCGAGGGGATCCTCCTGACCATACAGGAGTGGGAGGGGAGTACTGAAGCCCATCCATCCCCAATGCCTCCCTCCTTCTTCCCTGGGCCAGGTGTACTGGGGAGATTGTAAATGAGGCTGCAGCTCTGCAGGAGACAACAGAGGGATCCAACTGTGAGCAACTAAGAGGAACAATTACAGGACCTGCCACAAAGAGGGTGCTAAGTGGCCATAATTTTTTTTCCCTTTTATTTGTTTGTGACTGTGTATGGAGAGTTTGCTTTGCCTTCCCCTCTCCCCTTTTATCTTTTTTCTTTATTATTTTCTTTCTTTCTTCTTTTGTTTTTTGTTTTCTATTTATGTGAATGATTGAGTGTCCATCTTTCAGTTTTTCTGTGTATGTGAATGATTGAGTGTCCATCTTTTGGGTTTTTTAGAGGATTCAATTTGCATCTCCCCTTTTATTCTATTGTTTCCTTTTTTCTTCTTCTTTCATTCTGTAGCCTCATAGATGCATGGCCTATCCGAAGGGACAAGGCAAGAATAGGCGATGGATAGGGAATACTTAAAGTACACTAAAAAAATGTGGCAACCCCCATGAATTAGATAGCATTTCCATTGCTCCCAATTATTTTCCTTTTGGAAACATAGAAACACTAAAGAAATGTGTTATTCAAGTATTTACTGTGAAATATGTATTGTAATGTTCAGTTATTTTTTATCTCAAGGGCTCTGAGGTAGATAACCAGATAATTGGTCAGTTCTGCAAAGAAAGAGGCCCCATTTCCACCCATTGCTAAGAATCAAGGAAAGTCAATGTGCACAAGTGGCAGTCATGGGTACACGTAAAACCCAGACCAAAATAATTTGTAACCCTCCAAAGTGATTGAAATACAAAATAAATAAATAAAATGAATTTTAAAATTCTAAATCTCAAAAAAATAAAATGAAATGGAGTTTATTTGGTTCAAAATTTTAACCCTAAAATCTCAAACTATAGATTGTGTACTTTTAAGCTTAAACATCCTTGAAATAAAAAAAAACTCAGGAAATTTCCAATTATACATTTAATAAAAAGCTATCAAATGCTTACTGTATCCCAGATGCTTGATAATATCTATTTAGCAATATATGGTCTAGTTAAGAAAACCGAATGAATTTTTTCTGTCTGCTTTCTTACTTAACAAGCATCTTTCTTGGAAAAGCTCCATTTTTGTTGTAAAATTTAAATGGATTGGAATGAATGTATTCTTCCCCACACAGTTATTTTCATATTCCAGTGTTGAAGGCTTCTATTTCAGTTTCTAACTACTAGGTAAGCTTTATTTTGTAAAGATCTTCTAAAATCCAGTCATGTCTCTGAATTCAAGTACAAATATTTATTTAACATCTGCTCAATGCCCAGAACTTTTCTCAAAATCATAAAGAAAATGAGATATTCACATTCAAACTTCTGAAGTCTTCCTTGGCTGACCAACCTGTACGTTGTTAAATTTTTTAGGTTAAGTTTTCAATCATTATTCTTAAGGTTATTGATAAATGCATTATACCTCTCCTTAAATCATTACTGGAACAATTTTTCCTAGGAAAATAAAATGATTGGATCACTGAGTTTATTTGATATGGATCTTAGAAACAATGAGATAAAAATAAGAGTAGGGGGTAGGATCTGTAGCCAACCTTATGGTATAGTGACGGTGATGATTTTTGCTAGAAGTTATACAACATTCCCACTCACCTGCATTATCTTTTGGTTGACTTTCAACAGTCCTCTGAGACCATTACTGTGTAATTTAGGATGTTTTCAAGAGGCCTGAAAGATCTAAAAAGCCATGTTTTTTTTTCCACGTAAAACATGATGTCACCAAGAACATAGGTGAGGACAAAACCCACACTTTAATTTATATTCCTTTGATTTTTTCAAATTATTGCCTCTTTTGTGAAAATGTCAGCAATAAAGTGAAAAAAGCAAAATAAAACTAGAAAGATATTTATGTTAATAAAATGCATTAATTTAAGTAAGGCATTGTCTAGATGATGGATAAATTTTTGGCTGAGAACACCTTCACCCACCATAGCTAGCTGTAAGAAATTCTAAAAGTATATCCTTAAGATGGCCCTTGGCAGTCATTCTGAATGTGTATTTTAACATGCCGTTAATTGCCAGTTGTGGATTAACTGATTATCTTGATGAATTGGTTTTATTATATTGTGACCAAGGAGGTTTATTCTGACATAGGAAATGGAAGTTGTAATTCTTGATCTGAACAGAGCATTAACATTGTATCTATGCCAGATGGAAAGAAGAAGGAACAGCTTAGTAAGTTCCATCAGTGATAAATCAGAAAGGGAAGAAAGTTAATTATATACTATTAAAAAAAATCTACTTCACAGCGCATCTTCCATGGACGGAAAGAAATTTGAAGCATGAAAGAGCAACATACATCTTTTGATAGACAACAACTCATTTTTGCAGTCTGGTTTTTCATGCAGTAAACACTGTTTTTCATGTTACTTCTGGATTTCCATCATCCTGCAGCCTTCTGTCTGCTAGGTACCTATGAGGACCTCCCACCACACCACAGCAGGTTAGCAGTGGGAGAGAAGCACAAAGGCAAGTGCCCTGCTGCTCTTGAGGAGAACTGGCTACAGAACTGGCAAAGGGAAGTGAAATCATTATGAAACTACCATCATGTATGAGAGAATAGTGAGCATAGAGATTCGTGTCATGAATAGAATTATTTAATAAATATTAACTACCAATGTTTGTTAATATATTTACTTTTATCCTTGTCTCTGTGTTAGAGAGGATAAGTATTTTAAATGATGAATATAGGTTAGAGGGGTCAAGCAATTTTCCTAAGAATTAAAAAAATCTAATTTTATCAAGGCAGAAACTAGAAGACCTTAAATACTGTTAGGCAGAAACACAGGAAAAGTCACCATTGTGTAATACAATGATGGATCTATGTATTTCAATCAAGACATTATGTATTTACACTTTTTTCTCTTTACATGCTTAGACATTTTTACTTGTATGCCTGCTTTATGTGGGTTTTCCGAGTGAGAGCGCATGTGCTTCTCACTCAGGAGACATGGGCCTCTTTATCTCAGAAGCTCTAGGGGAACTATATTATGTACCAGTGGGGTGTGCACACTCACAGTAAGGTGGGTTTGATCACACCATCAGCCTTTATCTATATTTAGATTTTTTTCCACTTAGGACATGATCATCCCTATGGAATTCAAATGAGCTATCTTCAAGCCACTGTGCTTCTGCCACAAGGACCCGAGAACTCTGCCTCTCCTTCCACACTTCAGCAGTCCATCCAGGAGCAGGAATCCCTGATGTGTAAGCCCAATTCATCCTGAAGCTCAGGCACTCACCCAGAGGACAGCAGGAAAGTGGTGAGTCCCTTTCCTTCCTACAAGTGCCTTCTCATGGCTTGTCTCCATTTCCAAAAACAACTCATGATAAAGAGCTACTCTTCTTGCAAGGGAAGGGCACTAGCATAGAGAGGGACAAAATGCCTGTCCAGAATCAGGCTTAAAGAAACCTCAAAGCTCTGAAGTCAAGAAAAAATTCACTTTTAGGAAGTTTTTTTCCATTCTTCTTTGTAGGAAAATACTCTCTTTTCTGTATCCCCAGGACACTATACACATATATTTATGTGGGCACACACACAGTGTGTCTCATTAGATTATAACTTCTGAAGGCTTGGGAACTCATGTCTTTTCCATCCCAGGACTTTGCTCAGGATCTTGGACTAAAGCAATAAATGATCAAAAGATTACCCAACATAGGCCTGGAGTGGGAGATCTAGGGAGGTGCAAACTTACAGAAGTAAATTGAAATTTGTTCTGGAATGGGTCTGAAGTGCCCTTGGGATTCTCACCTGAATTAAACTGTCAGTTCTGCCCCACCCCACCGCCAAGCTTACTTTCCAAGTCTACTTTCAGGTCTGGGTCTAAACTGAAACTGGACTCAACATTGATGCTAGGGACTTTTATGGTTGGACACTTTAAAATTCTCCTTCTTTGCCATTTTCCCCCTACTATTCCAGTATTCTCCTATCAATTATTTTTTCTCTGAAGAAAATGTGTTATTAATTTGGTAAATACTTTGGCAAGAATAGAATTTTACCTATATTTATTGTTATGACTGCTATCCCATAGGCACAGTTTCAAAACTTTTATTTTTTTAATATTTGTGGCCTAATTTGAGCATGAGCAAACAACTAATACAAATAATTTCAGGGCTGTTTAAGAAAGGCAAGGGTTAAATCAAGTTAGCTTGTTTAATCACCCCATATGTTTTATGGCAATAGCATCCATTCTCATTGGTTACAAAAGCAACATGAACTCTTGCACCAAATAATATACTTTACAAAACGAACAGGTAAGCCTAAAGGTTGACTTTGTTCATACAGACATGGATGTATAGCTCTATACCAAGGGTTAGAGCATTCTTCTTAAGAGTTTTCTCTTTTTTTTTTTTTTTGAGTTGGAGTCTCACTCTATTGCCCAGACTGGAGTGCAGTGGCCACTCCCGGCCAGCGCAGCCTTGACCTGCTGGGTTCCGGCGATCCTTCCGCCTCAGCCTTCCAAGTAGCTGGAACTACAGGCGCGCGCTACCACGCCCAGCTGATTTTTTGATTTATTGTAGAGATGAGGTCTCGCTGCCCAGGCGGGTCTCGAACCCATGGGCTCAGGCAATCCACTCACCTCAGCCTCCCAAAGGCGCGGGATGACAGGCTGAGCCACCGAGCCCGGCTTAATTTTATATCAGTACCATATACAAAAAACCAGGATAATGGATGATTCATAGGAGAAAACTAGCATGAAATAGATCCCTATTTAATGTTGGTTCATTCTGGCTACATGGTGCCACCTGCATGTGACCTGCTCCTCTTACAAAGTGAGGGAAATCTTTGCAAAGCTTTAAGGAGTAGCTAGTACCAAATGGAGATTTTGTTTTGGAAATAATGAGAAAGAAAAAAGAATTACAAAGGTCATGACCTCAGTGGTCCACCCTGTCTTCCAGAGTTGGTCTCTCACGACTTGAGAAGTCTGGGCCTCATGGCCTGGGTCCGTGCCTGTCTGGGGTTGGCTGCCAGCCCATTTCTCCACTTTGTCATCCGTACTCAGGCAACCTTCTTTCTACCACGCTCAGTGGGCTGTTAAGTATACGAAGTCTCTAGGCATGTCCTCGGTGGAAGTGGCCCACCAGAGATGTTGGTGTCCTAATCCCCTGAACTCTATCCTGTTACCTTAAAAGGGGAACTTTTTTTTTGAGTTGGGGTCCCACTCTGTTGTCCAGGCTGGAGTGCAGTGGCACAGTCACGGCTCACTGCAGCCTCGACCTCCTGGGCTCAGGCGATCCTTCTGCCTCAACCTCTCGAGTAGCTGGGACTATAGTTGTGTGCTACCACAGCTGGCTAATTTTTTGATTTTTTTTTTTTTTTTTGTGAAGACGAGGACCCACTATGTTGCCCAGGCTGATCGCAAACTCCTGGGCTCAATCAGTCTTCCTCCCTCAGCCTCCCAAAGCACTGGGATTACAGGCGTGAGCTACTGTGCTCAGCCTTAAAAGGGTAACTTTCTAAGGGACTTTGCAGATGTGATCAGGTGGAGGGTCTTCAGTTGGGAGCCTGCTGTGCGTTACCTACACGGTGCCAGTGCATTCACGAGGTCCTTGGGAGAGGCAGGCGGGAATAGTCGGAGTCAGAATGAGATGTGGCATCAGGAGAAGAGAGAGGAAGAGGGCTGTGATGCCAGCCACCGGCCAAGGAACGCAGGCAGCCTGCAGCAGCTGGGCAGGTGAGGAATAGGCTCTCTTCTGGAGCGTCCAGAATGAACTGGCCCGGCCAACACCTTGACTTTAGCCCAGTGGAGATGATTTCAGACTTCTGACCTCCCAAACTCCCTCCCATGTGGAAGCACACATGCTGTTGTTTTCAGCCTCCACATCTGGGGTAATTTGTTCGAGCAGCTACAGGGAATGCACAGAGGGCAGAACTACCCACTCGATTGCTTCTCCCAGGAAGGGCTTGGAAAGGCTGGCCTGTCTGCCTCTGAATTCCGATGACACATTTCCCATCATTCACAGACGTGTCCGGTCATGTGGCCGCTGCTTCCTGGGATGTAAACCCTGGTGTTCAGGAGAGAGCCTGTTTGCATGAAAAAGATTCCAAGCTTTGGGCTCATTTGGATATAAATTCATCTCTGGCCTCTGCCCCATGAGCTATGTGACTCAGGAAAAGTGTCTTCATCTCTCTGAACCTGGTTCCCCAACTGAAAGAATGGAGATACTCATAGTCCTTTCATCGCAGGATTGTGTGGCAAATAAATAAATTCATAGAAGCAAAACATGCATCTCAGAGGACACGTTCATTTTATTTCTTTGGTTATTTAACTTTTCCATATTTTTTTTTTTTGCTGGAAGGGATCTTTGAAACTGACTTGGGGGTAAACAGGAGATGCTGGTAGAGTTCAGTGAGAGAGCTATGTGAGATGACCAGTTCTGAGCCTCCGTTTTCTCATCTGGAGATTGGGTCTCATTGGAGTTCAACCTCATAGTGTTGTGGGGATGAAACGAGTTCACACGCTTGCGGCACTCGGTGGAGCACCCGTGCGTAGGCGGCACTCGATAGGCGCCAGCTCTTGTTACGGTGGCCGCCATACACGTCAGAACTTGGTGCTCACTCCGGCTTAACGCCCATGCAGAGGAAACTGAGGCCCAGAGGAGGAAGTGAGTTGCCTGATGCCTCCCCACGTCATCAGGGTTTCACGCTAGCCGTGTTTCACTTCATCACCAACGCCTGACTTCTAGATGGGAGATGAGAGGGGTCAGAAGCCGAGTTCACTTATTTCTGGATCACAGTAGGCCTTCAACAAGGGATAGGAACAGCTAATGTTTCCTGTCTGCTTATTAGGAACTCTGGTCCCCGCTCCCTGGCGGGTCGCATTCCCTGCTCCCCCTCTCCCCCTCTGCCCCTGCCACTCTGGCCTTCTTTTTGTTCCTTCAACATCCGAGCTAACTCTCACTGCTGCTCTCCCAGAGTCTGCACGGCTTGGCTTGATCCCCTTGAGGCCTCTCAGCTCAGAGCGTCTCTCCTCAAAGGCCTTCCCTGCTCCTGTCTAAAATAGACAATGAAAACTCCATTATGCCCCCTTCTCTTCTGGCCTTATTTTTTTTCATGGTGTTCATTGCCACTGAAAGGACAGACCGGGAGCTGAAAGCCATTTTTTAATCTTGCTCCTAAACCTTAATACAATGATGAGAGAGTAGAAGCTATGTTTTGGAGAAATGCATACCTTAGGAAAAGTTACCCTTGCCGTCTATGTCTTTTCAGAAACCCAGACTTCCAGGGATCAGAGGTATCTCATAGTGGCAATCAAGCTTGCCTAGAGTAAAGGAATTTACAAGGCCTAAGACATCATGTATTGGGCAAGGATTGTAGAAGTTACGAAACTTGTAATTACAAAAGTTATGACCGCTCAGAGGGGGAGCAGGTGGGGATTCGATCTTCCAGTAAATTGGGCGCTATCTACAGGGAAGCCAAGGATCCCCGAAGCTACCCACTGGGGATGCCTAGTAGGTAAGGGGTAGTGCACCCTCCTTTAGCTTTAAGGAATGTCGTTCCAGCAGTGCGGGAGCGTTGGAATCCTTGTCACACCTTTCTGTAGGGGCTGTGATAATGTGGGTGGACATTGGGGGGATCTCTGTGTCACAGTATCTCCAAGACATTCGCAGGTGGTCATTTAAGTCACGGCAGTCATGGCTACCTGGCACTATGTTTGGTGCTTAATTCTGTGTCCTCCATGGGGTGTGAGCACCGCAAGGGTGGGGGTATTTTGCTTCTCTTGCACACCATTGCGTCTTTGGTGCTCAGTAAGTGTGTGTTGAATGACAGAAAGAATGCCAGCTGTGTGCTACATTCTGGGCATGCATCTTCCCACCAATCCTCATCACAGCCCAAGAAGGAGCTTGGTCCCCTGTCTTTGCCAGATGAGGAGTCCAAGGTGCAGGGCAGAGGTGTCCCTATCTGCACCAGGCTGGCAGCACTAGCTGCAGCTTGGCTTCCAGGCTCGCTTCCAAGCCCTTGCTCCACCACCTCCGCAGGCCTCCTGCATAAGGTGACCTCAAGCTCTCTGGGAACAATTGGAGGCTCATTTGGAGCCGGGCGGCCATCCAGGGACTGGGACAGGATGTGAGACTCGCCATCAAACTCTGGAGTGAGGCTGGCAAGCCAGGAGGACTTCTCGTCTCTGACTGACTTTGGACATGGCAGGATGAAGAGAGGAAGTAAGGGGATGCCTGGGGAACAGCCAGGGACAGTCCTGAGCAGGGGACGGCACTGCGGGGAGAGAAGTTTGTCTTCCCACCTCCTTAGCTGCAGGCTTGGAGAATGCACCAACATGGGGGCCGGGGACAGATGTTGAAAAAGCAGCCATGGACTGAGCATCCGCAAAGTCCAGCTGTTGTGCTGGGCACCCTTGTGTCTGGCAACCGGCCCGCATGCCATCCTGACAAGGTGGGCTGATGAGAGGCCATCAAGGGCCAGGCAGTGCTGTGATGCACTCCAGGCCCCCATCTGTGGGTGGAATTTAAGACGAAATCCAAACTCAAGCCGTGGCTCCCAGGACCCTGCCCACCCTCATGTGTGTTTTAATGGTATGGGATCTTATTTTAATCACACAGACACAGAAACCACGGTCATGAAAGACAAAGTTTTTATCCATAGATTCTTAGATACAGAAGGCATGACATGCTCCTGAGGGCCACCCCAGCTTGGTCAGGAGGCAGAACCAGTGAGAAAAAAAGAGACTTAGGGAGTTTTTCAGGTGAGGCAGGTTAAGCAGGTTTAGGATTGGCCATTGTGAATCATTTCAGCAGCTCTGGGGCCTGGGGCCTGTCTCTGGTAGTCTGGTACCTGGGCTAGGGGTGGTTGGGGTAGGTGGATAACGGCCTTGGCTGGGAGAGTTTGGGCTCTGGATCGGTTGTCTTGCACGTAAAAGGGATGCTTGCAGACCGGTGGGGTTCATCACCTTTGGGACTTGGCTAGCCCTGGGAAGGGCTATCCCTCCTGTGACTCAGAGCATCCAATACAGGAAAGGAAATGCAGTGATTGCAGTCACCCATACTCTTCAATTTGCTCGCTGTGCTCCAGCCTTATAGGCCCTTCTTTTGGTTTTTCAAGGCTGCCACACTTGTTCCTGCCTCAGGGCCATTGCACTTGCTGTCCCTGGACCACTCTCACCCCAATCTTCCACAGCCGGAATCCTTCTGGCCATTGAGGTCTTGGCTCCAACGGTACCTCCTCCTAGGAGTCCTCCTTGATTACTGCTTCTCAAGCACACCTGCCCATCTCACACCACAAATTGGTCTCCCAGCTTTCTGTTTTATTTCCTTCGTGGCATTCGTCCCAATCAGAAGTCATGATGTCTGTTCAGTGTCTGCCCCTCCCCTTAGGCTGTGAGAAATGGAAGGGTAGGGCCATGTCTGTCATGCCCTCTGCAGCAGTTTGGTACCCAGAGCAGTGCCTGACACATAGTAGGTGCTTAGTAAACAAACATTGAGCAAACGCATTTGGATTTGAACCCAAGTTCTGATCTCAGACACATATGCTGTCTAAAACCCCAGACTGCTCCCTGATGCGTAGAATGTTTGGGCAGGCATCGACGTTTCCAACACTTTCTTTCTTGAGCTGGGAAGGCTGAGGCCCAGAGGGGGCATGGCAGGCCCTTGCCAGCCTCTTCCAGCCAGGTGGTCCCAGATCCCTCATCTGTGCCCCTGCCATGCTCTCCCCGCCGGGTTGACCCAGTTGCCCCATCCCCCGAGTGGGCACAGATGGGACCACAGATCTGGGTCTCCCTTGTTGACTCCTCTGAGGCTCGGCCAACTTTCCACTGTCCCTGTGCTCCTGCCAGGTGTGTAAACAGGCCAGCGTGACTCTCGGGATGCGGCGGGGAGTGGGATCGTGTCCTGACCCAGCTCAGCAGGACAATGCCCTCTGGACTGATGAGCAGGATTTCCTGACACCCCCAGACCTTGAAGACACAGAGTCAGCACCCTAGCTCCAGCCAGACCGGACTGGGGCCTGGAGCGAGTCACTCACGTGCGCCCGAGCCGATGTCTTCAGCTGAGACGTGTCAGGGGTCTTGGGAAGAGGCGCGCGATGTCATGCCGCCTCCCGGCAAGTCCATTTTCTCTGTGTCCTCATCTGCAAAGCAGGCATCATGAAACTCACCTGCTGGGAAGATGTGAAGGTGCCTGACATGTAGAAGGTGCTCAATAAAGAGGCTGCCGTGGCCCTTAGCTGCAGAACAGAGTTCCAGGCTCTCTGCTCTATTTTGCTCATCCCTGAAATTCACACGAGGAGGGGCAGCCACGGCAACGTGCCTGTGAGGGTGGTGGGAGCCCCCATAAGCAGAACATAGCTGGGAGGCCCAGCTGGAAAGGGAGGCCAGCACGCCCTGCCCACCTACTCACCTGCGAGGGACCCTTATCAGCAGTCTGGGCTAAGACTAGGATTTGGTTTGGACTGTATTACGCTTCCGACAGGGACGTGCTGACATTGGGAGGCTGCGGAGGGTGAACTTGAGTCTGTGGATGTTCTGGATCACGTGAGACCCAATAAGAGCCACAGCCAACACCTCTCCTCTGTGCCCCAAGAGACCCAATAAGAACCCTCTCCTCTGTGCCCCGAGAGACCCAATAAGAGCCACAGCCAACACCTCTCTAGCACCTACTGAGTGCCAGGCAGGGTTCTAAGCACTCGAGATATGCTTGTGAGCCCTGTGGGGCTGCTGCATGATTGTCCACATTTGCAGATGGAGAAACTGAGGTACAGAGTGGTTCTGTCACTTGCCCAAGCTCCCATGGCTGAGAAGTGAGGAGGTTGAGTCTCAGAGAGGTCAAGCTACTCGCTCAGGGTGTCACAGCCATCAAATGAATCTGGGTCCCCCTTGTTGAAAACTGACACTCCTTTATGGTTCAGCAGAGGTCAAGGAGGAAGGAGCAATTATGCTGTAAATGGGACTGGGAGCTGGAGGGAACATTGGGGAAGGCTTCCTGAGGAGAGACATGTCATTCAGACACTGGAGTAAGAGTGGAGAAGTCTTAGGGAGCTCTCTGGAGGCTAGATTTTACGGGGACAAGAACTGTCCTGAGTGGCCAGACAGGGTGGATAGGAGCTTGGGCTTGGCTGCTTGGGTTTCAATCCTGGCTTTTAAATCAACTGTGTGACCTTGGGCTCATTACTTAACCTCTTTGTGCCTAAATTTTCTGATCTGTAAAATGGGCATATAATAATAGATCATGCTTACAGAAAGGTCAACACAACATTGACTGCCTTCATGGACCAAGCACTTACTATGTTTCAGGCCTTAGAGGAGCTGCTTTAAATCTGGGGTCTCAAGCAAGCTTGTTCCCAGGAAACATTCAGCAATGTCTGAGGCAAGTGGGACTATCGCTACTCGGGGGACGTGCAGGTATCTAGTGGGTAGAGGCCAGGGACGCTGCTAAACATCATACAGTGCACAGGACAGTCCCCACGAAAGAGTTCTCGGCCCCAGATGTTGGGGGGCCAGGGTTGGGAAGACTTGCCCTAAATGCATTTGTTCCTTTGATCTCCCTGGCAGTCCTGCGAGGCTGGCTTGGCTAAGAGTCCCATCTTGCTGATAAAGAAACCGAGGCCCAGAGAAGGGAGTACTTGCCCGGCAGGAGGGAGAGGATTAGGACATGGGCATTCCAGGCCAACGCTCCGGCCCCCAGGCCCGCTAGGAGGCCACTGCAAGCCCCACTGGACAGCAGCTTCTGGTTGTGCTGCCTTCTAGGCTCTGAGCGGGCTGGACAGCCGTCTTGCCCTTGGTGGGGGAATAACAAAAGGGGCCCTTGTTTGCTGCCACCCACAGTCCCAATTGTCTCTCTGTGTCCCCAGGCCTCCTGCACCTCTCTCTCTCTTGACAAGCTCAAAGCCCAGTGGGGTGTGGGGCTGGGTGTGGGAGGAGGGACAGAGCTAAGGAAAATTCTTCCTGCTCCTTAACTACTTCCTGCCCTAGTCTGTGACCTCCTCCGACTTCTCTGGAAAGGGCTGGAACCAGGCAGCAAGCTGAGCAGGCATTTGCAGCACAGAGTCCCAAGCAAGAAATGTGGGTGGTTTCCCAAGAGGCCAGTCCTGTGCTGCTGATATATGGGACTCGAGCCAGGGGGTGTCCAGGTCTGGGGGCGGGGGGCCCTGCGAGTTCCAGCTCCCACCCTCTATGCGGGGTGCAAGGGGAGACTGAGGCCTGTCCCGAGAGAACCCTCTCACCCCCACTAAATTGACATCAACCTGAGAGACCTAACTCAGTTTCCTGCTCCTGACATCTTTCCTGCCACGGAAGCTGGACTTCCTCCAGACCTTGGCTTCCTCCTCTGGAAAAGGGGCCAACCTTACCTGGACTGATGAGTCCCCCAGAATCACTTTCTGGGTGATGGGGTAGCCAGGGACAGCATCATGAGGGTATGAACTCTAGCACCAACTTCTTAGACTCCAGGCCTCTCTCATTTTCTAGCCGCGTGGGCTTTGGCAAGCTACTCATCGTTTCTGTGCCTCAGTTTCTTCCTCTGTAAAAGAAAAATATTTACCTTTTTTTTTTCTTTTCTGAGTCAGAGTCTCGTTCTGTTGCCCAGGCTGGAGTACAGTGGCACGATCACAGCCTTGAACTCGTGGGCTCAAGTGATTTTTCCCACCTCAGCCTCCCGAATAGCTGGGAGGCAATGGCATGTGCCAGCATGCCCAGTTGATTTTTAAAAAACAATTTTTTGTAAAGACAAGTTCTCACTATGTTGCCCAGGCTGGTCTCGAACTCCTGGCCTCAAGTGATTCTCCTGCCTCAGCATCCCAACGTGCTAGGATTACAGGCAGGAGCCATTGCATCTAGCCAGAATACCTGTCTTATAGGAATGTTGTGAGGTTTGTTTCATAGACTCAAGGTCTCAGAGGTGTGCCTGGCACAAAACAGTGCTAGGTAAATGTGTGCTATTAGTGTCCATAGTAATACTTGCGTTGTTATTTTCATTACAAATAAGCTGGGACTCTAGGGTCTGCAAGGACTTTGGAAAGGATGAGGCTTGTTCCTGAATGCTTGTGGCCTCCTGTCTTAACTCACGGTGTGGATTCTCTGAACCTCCACATCCTCCTCTCTAAGATGGATTCAGGCTGGGACTGATTAAATGAGATAATGCTTATCCAGAGAAAAGCCTCAGCAAAAGTTCCCTTGCTGTTCTTATTCTTGGCCTGAATCCTGGAGCCCCAGGGGCCTAAGAAGTGAAGACCTTGAGCCATGGGGGCCCATGGTCTAAAGGGGCCGCTTCTCCGTCTCTCACTGGCCCAACCGCAGGCTCCCAGGATGCCTGGGGCAGAGCAGGCTGGCAGTGGGGGCAGGAGGGAGATGGTGGCAAACAGTGGGAAACTGGAAATGTCAAGGGTAGGGCAGGCCCCCAGTGCCCAAGATGCACAGGGTGTGCTCACGTGACCCAGGATGGAGTCGGGTTTGGCCAAGAACTTGCCCTGTGAGTGGAAACAAGATACTCCCTTGCCAGCCTCGGTTTCCTTGTCTGCCACATGGGTCCCCCTGCTCATGGGGCTGTGGCAGGAAGCCGGGAAAACCAATCTTGGCAGACAAGTGTCCTCTGACTAGCAAACAGCAAGTGGAGACCTTGTCCCTTTTATCCACCTGTGTACCCAGTACACAACAGGTGCTTCATACATGTGACCTGGGTGAATGTGCAGTAGGAAGGGACACTCCCTCAGTGTTTCCTGTGTGCCAGGCACCACCCACGAGTGTCGTTAACTGAGCACCTGCTAAGCCCCTGCTGCTATTCTAGGGGGACATGGTGGTGGACCAGTCACAGTGCTCACACTTGTAGAGCTGACACTCTAGAGGGGAGTCACCAAACAATCCCCAAGTCTCCCGTACAACTGTATGAATAAGATCTCGAATATGTTCTATGATGATAAGTGCTATGGAGAATGAAACAGAGAATGGACCGTGCTGTGCAACTTAGAGCCAGGAAGACTTCACGGAAAAGGGAGCATTTGAATGCATATCTGAAGGAGATGATCTTGGGGCAAAGTCCCAAGGAGGTGAGGGAGCCAGCCCATCTATAAAGGAAGTGCATTCCAGACAGAGGAAACAGCAAGTGTAAGGGTCCTGAGCAGGAAAATGGCAGGTGTTCAAGAAACAAGTGGCTTGCTTGGTCCTCATAATAACCCTTCCCAGGAGACTGACTCCTGGTCCCAGAAAGTCTAAACTGAAGAGCCTGGATGGGACTTGAAGGCACATCCCACCCCAAAACCTTAGGGCAAGGTTTCCTCACCCAGAGGAAGACTTTCTGTCAGTGCAAGGCTGCAGAGTTGTGGAAGGGGCTGCCGGGGAAGGGGCAGGGAGAGGGCCCTGAGGGGAGCTTTCGTGGTCCCCCTCCCCACGTCGGGAGCTGAAGGAACTGCTTGGACAGATGGGGAGACTGAGGCCCAGAGAGAGGAAGGAGCTGGCCAAGGTCACCCAGTGAGTCAGCTGCTATTCCAGAACAAAGTGTTCTGTCCTCACACTGAGGGAGGCCTCTGGGCACTCTTGTGCCCAGTGAGCCCCCCGCACCCACCAGCCTGCTTGACTCGTGAATGATTAGTGAGGTTGGGGCAGCCCCAGGGTGTGAGCCGCCCCAGAGCACTTTTAATGAAGGCTCCAAGAAGCTGAACTTGTCACAACATCTGCTAATGAGTCCAGGGGTCTAATGCTCTCCGCAGGGTAGGGGTGAGAGGTGGGGGACACCAGACTCTGTGGCCTCCTGGGGCAAGCCCTCCCCATCCTCTCCCGTTTCTGCCATTGAGTCTTGGGCCCAGAGGGACACAGGTGCCCTGAAACTGCTTTCTCAGAGTGCTTTTGGGCATAGGGGCAGGTGGGAGGGTGTCCTGGCTAGAGACCAGAGACAAGTCTCCTCCACGACTCCCCTCTGCACTGCCCTGGGTCAGTTTCTGACGTCACCCTCCATGCCTCAGTCTCTCCCTCCAGAAAGTGGGCACATTGCACTCAGCTCTGCTGATCCTCAAGCCTGAACTGCCCTAAGGAGATGTGAAAGTGGCCATAAAGCATTTTCTGATGAGCATCTGCCCTTTCAGTTCCTCTAATAGAACCTACCAGAATGTATGTGGAGCGAAAGGCACAGTTACCGTAAAGGCCTTAAACCAGCACCCTGCACAGTCAGCACTCAGTAAATGCTGCTCCCATCCTGGCAATCCTCCTCCCGGAGTCAGAGTCTAGGTCCCATAAGATCAGGACTAGGGCCCTGGGCTGGACCACTATGGTGGGGCCATGGTTTCCCCCCTTGCTAGGTGTGCACACATGGATGAAGAAGTTGCTGGAGCTCTCTGTGCCTCAGTTTTTCTTTTCTGAGCAGGGTCATTGGGAAGTGCAGGTGAGTGAATGCCAGAAAGCATGGCACGATGGCTGGTGCCTAGTGAGCCCTCAGTAAATGGTAGTGTTGTTCTCAGCTGCCATTTGCATCGAGGTAGAGGGACCTTGATCAAGTCACTGGAGCTCTCTGAGCTGAGGTAAACTGAGTCACCCGTAATCCGCAGTGGCTACTGCTTCCTGCAGCAGTGGTGGAGCTTAACTAGGGAATCTGTGGAACGGCACCTGGCATGCAGTAGTGCTCAACACATGCAGATAGCTCCAGCAGCAGTGCTATGACACTGAGTCCACCAGGGAGAGCCACCCTAGAGGATGAGGAAGAAGTGCCCGGTGTTGCAGGACCATCACAGCACGGCCACATTCATTGTCTTTCAATCTCCCTCCCGGCATCTCTGAGGATGGCCTAATTTATGAATGGAGACAGGGAGGCTTGCAGAGACCAAGCGGTCAGTCTGAAGCTCGTGGCTTGTAAGTGGCAGAACTGGGACTTACACCCAGGACTGTGTGACTCCAGGTGGCCTCGTTCCCCAGCCTCTGCTTATTGAACCACCTCTTTCCAGGTGGAGGTCTCATGTCAAGGTGCTTCTTGGCCTCAGCAGAGAGGATTTCTCTTGGGTTCTCGCCCATCTGACAAGCAGAGTCTGTTCCTGACACCTTCCATGTGTGCGCCTTTCCTTTGGGGTCCATAACTGTGTGGCACCTGGAGCCGTTACCATCATCCCCAAAGGGTAGACCTGAGTGTCTTACAGATTTCTGGGATGAAACTTCTCATGAAAAATGAACAACACACGTGCTCAAAGTAACAGAGCCCATCAGTCATAGGTAACATTGTGTGTGTGTGTGTGTGTGTGTGTGTGTGTGTGTGTGTATGCATGCCTTATTCTGGGCTGTGCAATGCTCCAAGCACTTCTCCTGTAGAGACTTATTTAATCCTTTCAACAACAGCTCTATAAGATTGAAATTCTTATTATTATCATTACTCCCATTTCACAGATAAGGAAACTGAGGAACAGGGCTAAGTCATTTGCTGTAGAAGACCGTAGAGGCAGAATTCGAACCCAGGCACTCTGGCGCTGGACGCCCAGCACAGAGCCCATAGGCTCCCCTGCTTTTTGGCACTGGGTCCATGTTTCAATCCCACCTCCCACTCCCTGTCCACTGACAGCTCCTGTTTTGGGGGGCTGGTCATCCTGGCGTGTACCCAAGGAGGTAAGGAGGGAGTGGGTGTGAGTGGGGGCGGTTCCATGATGCCATCTTTCCCACATTATCCACGAGCACACTGGGACTCAGAGTAGAGAAGCAACTTGGCCAAGATCATGCACACTCGCCTCAGTGTTAGTGCCTGAGCTGCAATCTTTAACCCTTGCGTGACGCCGGGGCTTCTGACACAGTGCGGCCCAATCCGGGGCTGGGGATGGCGAGGTGGTACTGTGCTGTTGAAGGCTCGGCTTCTGCCTTGCCGGAGCTCAAAGTTCAGGGCTCCACAGCCCAGCCATGGATGCTCCTGAGGAGAGGGCCCCTAGCAGGCAGCAGGAGGGCACCGCTGTGGGCAACCGGCCCCAGACCGGTCCCCAAAGGGCTGGCCAGCGAACTCTCTGCCCAGCGTGGAGTGACGGGAACCTACCAAGTGCTAGGTCTCATCTTGGTGCCCTGACAAAAATGCCAGCTGCAGCCCAGCAGGAGCCGGGCCAGGGGAAGGGAATGGTGGTGGCAGAGACTGTCCCGAGGGCCCCTGCCCCTGGCCCAGGGAACAGACCATTCCTCTTCTTTCCTTTCTGGAGTGAATGGGGCAAACTTGGGGGCAGTGGAAGGAAAGTTGCCTGGTGTCTGCCTGGAAATCATTCCCCAGTTCAAAAATTAACCACCTGACATGGCACTTTCATTCCCTCTCCATCCCCCTCAACGCCGCAGTTTTGCCTGCAGACTTTAATCCCTGAATTGGCTGAGCCCGAGAAGCTGGGAGTTCTTCGGTGGGGAGTTGATAGGGCTTCCTGTAGGAAACCAGACCCTGTGTCTGGGTTGGGTTGGTGTGAGGAGGGCTGGATGGAGGCTAGAACCAATCAGCCCATTCCCATTTGCCCTTACTCGGACAAGGTTGAGACCGGAGTGAGACTGAAGCAAGGGCTGGAGTGGCAGGTGGGAGAGAAACGGCAGGCAGTGATGAAATGTGTGGTTTAAAGGTTCTAGTTATCTGTCCCGGTCTGTCAGGGCAACATGAATGCAACAAGAGACACCAGAGAACTGTGGTCTTCTTGGATCTTCACACTGAGTAGGGCCCCAGCCTACTTGGAGTGAGCCAGGTTTTGGGGCAGGGTTGGTGAGAAAGGCTTCTGAGCTGTTGCTGATGTCTAGACTCCTGGGCCCTAGCCCCTGTCCCCACACATTCCTCCCACAAAGGACTGGTCTTAAAAGAATGAAAGAACGGCCCAATGATGTGATGAGTAGCCAGCATGGGACCTACCAAGAGATAGTGTGAGAAATAAAGAGAAAGCAAACATAAAATTAAACAGAAACAAAGAATAAATACTGGAGGCATTGTGTTATGAAGTAGTAGAAACTGCTGAATAGATATTTTTCTGTGAAATAAAAAAAAAGAAATTAAAGAAATGATGGCCCTCCTGAAACAAATCTCAGAATAAAAAACAAAAATATTTTTGAAAAGGAGCATGACATTAAGAAGTAGAGGGAGACTGGGCACAGTGATTCACACCTGTAGTCACAGACATTAGGGGACTGAGGTGGGAGGATCACTTGAGCCCAAGAGTTTGAGACCAGCCTAGGCAGCATAGCAAGGCCTCATCTCTACAAAAAATAAAAAAAATTAGCTGTGCATGATAGTTCTCACTTTTGGTTCCAGCTACTCTGGAGGCCGAGGAGGGAGAATCACCTGAGCCCAGGAGGTTGAGACTGCAGTGAGCCATGATTGTACTACTGCACTCCAGTTTGGGTGACAGAGTGAGATCCTGACTCAAAAAAAAAAAAAGAAGTAGAGAGAGATGAAAAAGCAGTGTACAAGAAGCAAGTGGAGGAGAAAATAAAGCCACTCTATTAGAAACAGCAAAATGGGGCAACATTAAAAACACAAGGACATAACATACAGGCTAAAGAAGACTGAATGAAATGAAGTGGAAGAATAAGAATGAATGAAAAATGAGCAATATGGAAGACAAAGGTAATCCAGCATCTGCATAACTGGTGTTCCTAAAGAGGAGAATAAAACAAATAAAACAGAAAACAATTAGGGTGTTTAATAGAATGGATCTAAGACATATGCAGACTCAATGAGCTCACTGTCTCTCAGAAAAACTTACAGACACTCAACACTGAGACATATTGTGGTGACATCAATGGACTTGAAAATTAAACCGAAAACCTTATGCGTATCTGAGCAAAAAAGTCAAGTGAGTTAAAGGGGGGAAGAAATCAGGCTGGCTTCAGATTATCGCAATAATTAAATATTACTAATTCTCAGAGAAAGAGTGTGGGTAACCCAATAATTTTACAGATATATCTCTTTAAAAACTTTTATTTCCCTGCTTCGTTTTTCATTCATAAAAAGACTTTTTTTTCTTTTTGTAAGGTTCTTACTCTGTCACTCAGGTTGGAGTACAGTGGCATGATCACAACTCACTGCAGCCTTCACTTCCTGGACCCAAGTGATCCTCCTGCCTCAGCCTCCTGAGTAGCTGGGACTACAGGTGCACACCACCATGCCTGGCTAATTTTTGTATTTTTTTTAATAGAGATAAGATCTTGCTAAGTTGCCCAGGTTGGTCTCAAACTCCTGGGTTCAAATGATCCTCATGCCTTGGCCTCCCAAAGTGCTAGGGATTACAGGCATGAGCCACTGCGCCCAGCCTGTATCACTTTTATATTCCGTGAGTATCTTTTTAAAAAAGATACATTTGTTGCTGAAATTTGGAAAACAGAGGATATAAAGGAAAAATTCAAGTTGACTTGTAACTTCTTCCCTAAGGTAGTTCCCAGCCAAGCTCATATTGCAAAGTGCTGTCACGTCATTTATCCTAATGGGATCCTCTGTGATGACAATGTCTTACCATTGTTATTCCCAATTTGCAGATGTGTAGACTCAAGCTTAGAGTGCTCAGTGGCTTGCTCCAGGAGTTTGGTAGCAAAGCTGCTGTGTTCGGGCTTCTTGGATCTCGGACCTGAATTCTCTAGAGTAGCTCAGTCTTACAGCATTTCTGTGATGATAGAAATGTTCTGTATCTGCTCTGTCCAAACTGGTGGACAGTAGTCACATGTGACTGTTGAGTACTTGACATGTGGCTAGTGTCACTAAGAAACTGGAATTTTTTATTTGATTTTGATAGGGATTAATTTAGATGCCACCCACGGTTTGGGGCGCTTGTGTTTGGACAGCCCGGTTCTAAAGTGTCCCTTGGCATTCTTTCCTCTTGGAATGTAACAGATCCCTTCCATCTTAGTCATCCTCCCAGCCTCATCCATATCAAGTTTGTCCAAAATCTGGCCTCTGGGGTCAGCCTTGATAATTGGAAGCAGACCCCTTGCCTGTGGCACCTGTCTTCTCTGGCTGCAGTGTCTTCTCAGCCTTGCTCCAGCCCTGGGAATTTAGCTGAGTCACGCGGCTTCTGGAGGCAGAAGAACGGGCCGGAGGTTGAGGACATTTCACCTGGGGCCGCTGCTCCACCGGCTCTGGGCCCACTCAGCAAGATTCTCCCTCCCGAAGTAGAGCTTCTGGACAAAACAAAGGGACAAAGAGGCAAACTGCTTACCCCGAATTGACCCAGAATTTGAGTCTGCAGGATCAGACACCTCTCCCAACCTCTGAACTCCAGAAGTTAAAATTCAAAGGCCCGGGAGCCTTGGGATCACGTGACTCCATGAGCCTACCTTAATCAGCCCTGAGGTACCAAGGGAAGCCTCTATTTTGCAAACAAGCAGACTGAACCACAACATGGCCAGTGGCCTGAGTTCACAAAACAGGGACCCAGAGGCAGAGGTTGAAAGGGGGAGTATAAACCCAGATCTTCCTGGACCTTCTTCCACCCCATCCCACTCTGGGCGCGCTCAACTCTCCCCTGACCTGTATTTCCACCATTTCAACCGTACCCAGGACTGGGAACAATGAGATCTGCCCTTGTGCTCTGTGGTCCTGAATAAATCACTCCTCCTCTTCAGACTCCTAGTAAATGAGTATTTTTAAATGAAGCAGGGATTTTAATACCGAGTCTTTTGACACTCCCTCCCACGATTTTGTTGATACCTTCATTACATTCAGTATTATATGAAGGGGGGGGATCCAAAAACCTGAAATTTATTTATTTAAAAAATTGTGTATTTATTCTTACATGTTTAAACTTCAATCTCCTTCAAAGTCTTCTCCGTTTAATGCAATACTCATATCAAGATACTTTTTTCACTGCTCAAAACAATTTATTTCATTTTATTCTTTTGAACTCTTCAATTTTGATGACTTTTAGTGCTTCTTTTTGTTTCACCTCTTCCACGTCAGCAAAACGTTTCCCTGAAGACTTTTTTCATCTGGGGAAGCACAAAAAAAGTTGGTTGGGTGAGACCAGATGAATAGGGAAGGTAGGGCACAGATGGGGGTCATGACATTTTTGGTCAAAAACTGCTGAACACTCAGTGCAGTGTGGGCAGGTGTGCTTGTAAATCACCCGTCATGAAATGGGCAAGCATACTGAAAGAATCTCCAAAAAAAAAAAATTTCTTTATAGCTGAACGCAGTCTCTCAGAACAATGCTAGCTGGTACACTGATGCTGGTGGGTTCCTAGAACACTTAGCTGGGTATGTGTGTGTGTGTGGGGGAGCCTGTACTACAAGGGTCCTGCCTGCCAAAAGATAATTCTGTGTTTTTTTGGGTCCCCCCTTCCCCTTGCACATGTATGAGCACCATTCTGGGGTTTTTATTAATTACCAAAGGCATCCATGACTCCACCAATTAAAACCACTTAGATGAGAGGTCATGAATTGGTGACAATGGGTCACCAATTTTTTGGCCCATACTTTGCTTTTAATGAGCAAATCTTTTAAAACTGCGAGATTTTACATAAAAGCAAATATTTAAGCTTCTCTTGGAAAATCAGGAGAGCTGGCATTATGGGACTCATATTCCCCCATCACAACAATCAGAGAGCTGAGCAGCAGTTGTCCTTAGGGGAGGCCTGTGCTCCCCACTTCACCACAGTCTCCACCCTTCCCTATTGCCCCCATGCCACTGAAGCCCAATGCCAGCTGTAAGTTATCATCAGGTTTGGATATCTTCCCCTGCTAAAATAATGGTTTTCTGTGCCCACAGCACTGTCAAAACCAAACTTTAGAAAACGAGGTGGTTTTTCTTCCACCAACCCACTTCACTTGTTCAATTGTCCCCTGCATTTATTCATTCATTTAACAAATATCTATGAGGCACTGAGGATAGAGGTGTCTGCCTGGAGCTCTTGGTCTGGGGGGAGGAGACGGAGATAAATAGTAAGTAAACAAATAAAAAATAAACTTCAGCGAGTGATAAGTATCTGCACACAAGAGGGAAGCGGTCAGCGTGGAGCAGACCACAATCAGCAGTGTGATCAGAGAACTACCCGAAGAGTGGCCTTTGAAGTGAGGGCTAAACAACACCGGCCAGTCAGAGACAGGGTGTGTCCGGGGCCCGGCAGAGGGAACAGTAGGTGCCGAGACCCGGAGTGAGGAGTGGGCCTGCCTGTGTGACCTGAAAGCCCACCACTCAGCGTTCCCAGGCTCAGCTCTCCAGCCCCTGCCTCCATGCCTCCCGGGAAACTTTTGCTCTCTGGAGGTCGGCTTTGTCCTTAAGGCCTGGCAGAGTGGGAAGGGGAAGGGGGCAGCAGCGCTTAATTCCCCACCAGATGTCTGGCATCCAGCTGGCAACTCTGAAGCCGTTTGCCCACAGGAAGCTCAGCCGGGGCAGGAAAGCTATGCGAGGTCACCCGGCCCTGCTCCAACCCCTAACCAGCAAGGCAATAAAACACGCTCTTGACCCACTTGCTGCCAAAGCCCCATGTGGGCCAGGGATCGACTTCCCAACTCCTGCCATTTCCCGCGGGTCACCTCCCCAGCTGACACGTGCTGGGTCTGGAATCATGCCTTCACAGAGGGCTGCTGTTGACATCCTGGCAGGAGTATCCAGAGGAGAGAGGAGAGAGAGAGGGAAGGGGGAGAGAAGAGAGGAGGGGGAGAGAAGAGTGGAGAGAGAGAGAAGAAAGAGAGGAGGGAGAGAGAGGAGGGAGAGAGAAGGGGGGGAGAAGGAGGAGGGGGAAGAATACAACTTTGAAGCCGGGCTCTGTGGCTCAGCCTGTAATCCCGCGCCTTTGGGAGGCTGAGGTGAGTGGATTGCCTGAGCCCGCGGGTTGGAGACCCGCCTGGGCAACTTGGCGAGACCCCATCTCTACAATAAATCAAAATGAGGCAGGTGTGGTAGCGCGCGCCTGTAGTTCTGGCTACTTGGAAGGCTGAGGCTGAAGGATCGCAGAGCCCAGCAGGTCGAGGCTGCAGTGGCCACTGCACTCCTGTCTGGGTGACAGAGTGAGACTCCAACTAAAAAAAAAAAAAAAAAAAGAATACAACTTTGAAAGGCATCCCTCGCAGTCAGAATTTAACAATGTTTCGTCCCACATTTGTAACACATAGAGTGAATACAGTGCACGAAAGGACTCGCAAGACGTCACCCCAAATCAGATACACCCAAAGGTTTACAACAGCTTTGTTCATAAGAGCCTCAAACTAGTAATCCAAATGTCCATCAGAAGGAGAATGTCCAAAGACTTTGCCATGTATTCACAGGATGAAATACCATTCAGCAATGAAAAAGTGTGGACTCCTGATCCACACAACTGCCTGGCTGCATTTCACAGACGTAATACTGAGCAAAACAGCCAGACAGACTTGGAGCTCATTCTTGTTGCTAAAAATAAAAGTAAACCGCCAGACACAAAAGTACTCCCTGTATGGTTCCATTTATGTAAAGGCCAAGAACAGACAAATCCACTCTATAGTGATGAAAATCACAGCAGTGTTTTGGAGGGGAGGCAAGGATGGACCCCAAGGGGGCATGAGGGAACTTTCTCAGAGATGGAAATGTTCTTTCTCTTGACTGGGATGTCAGTTACATGGGTGTGTACATTTCTCAAAACTCCTCGAATGGTATACCTAGAATAGGTGCATGTGAATGTATGTAAATTATAGCTCAATAAAGCTAATATTAAACAAAGTCAGGTTTATTTTTCTCTCCAGCTATTGCTTTGAAAGTTTTCCATGGGGAAAGTTCTTTTCCTGTTACTTGGGCAAAACCCCCTGTAGACAGTTGTCTTTTTCTATCACTCTTGAGAAGTAATTAAAATTCTCCAGTAACTTTGGTACACAAACATGGTCTCAATTCAGAAATTAGAATGGTCAGTTCCAGATGAAGGTCAAAATGTGGATGTTGGTTTGAAATGAAATCAGTCCCCTCCCCTAGCCAGGTGTTCTACAGGCCGAAATCTGGGAAAGAAAGAGGACAGAGAGACCCTTGTCTCCTGCATCTCTTTTAGGGTGTCACCTCTTCTCCCTCATTTTCTTGGGCAAGGTTTATGACATCCCCTGCCAGAGAAGCCAGGGACAAGAAGAGACAAGGGAGCAGGTGAGTGTGTGATGGCCCTCCTTTGTAGCAAACGCTTCTCTTGTGAGCACATCACAGGGGTGGGGGAGTAGAGGGCTCCCTTTCGGGGAACACATCACTGCTCTTCCCTTGAGAAATACATTTTTCTCTGGCTCTTCCCCTCCAGATCCCGGTTTCCCACAATTGAGAGCTCTTTTGGGAGTTCCATATCACTTAGAAGCAGACCTCTTAGGCAGGATTTAAGGTGGCCCTGGACTGAGCTTCCCTCCTCATGGCCCATATCTTGTCTTCAGAAATGGTTGGGCTTTCTCCCCTCACATCTTTGGAATACTAGCCCAGTTAGGGTTACTGGACAAAATATAGGGAGCCCAGCTCACTTTGATTTTCAGGTGAATGAATGATTTTTAAAGTATAAGTATATTCCAATATTGTAAGTGATATACTTATGCTAAAAAAATCATTCACTGCTATCCATCCCCGTGCCGCCTGGACATTTGGGACTAGCCTGCTTAGTTTCTTCTATAATAGCATAATGACAAGAGCAGCATGCCCGGATTCTACCAAACAGGTTGTCTACCTTGATCAGGTTACCGAATCACTTGTGTTTCAGTCACCGTATCTGTTAACTAGAGATAATCATGGAACCTACTCCACGGGGTTGTTGCAGCAATCACAATTACATTAAGATAATGCAGCTATGGTCATTAGAACAGTGCCTGGCACATAGCAAATTCTCAGTAGGTGTTGATGATGATTAGTAGTATTATGGTGGCTGTGGGTGTCGTTGCCATCACATGAAGAGAAGACTAGAGCTTCCAGTTAGATGCTCTTCTGGAGAAAAGGAGCCAGAGCTAGAAGGATGAGGTTCCTGAAGTGGGGTACTGGGATAGAATGGGATGGTTATTAAGAGCATGCCCCTTGGGATGTAGTGGAGCAGAGATGGGAAGTGATGGAGGTGCAGGGATGGCAAGGACAGGCCAGGACACTCGGGAGATTCTCTTGGCCTAGGAATGTGAGAGATTTCAGGCATGCTACAGTGCAAAGAGGATGTGGGAATTTGACTAGAATAGTCATGGGTTGTGTAGAAATACATAGTGGTAGAGGAAGAAGACTCTGGATTCAAATCCTAGCCCTGCCTCAGCAACTGTGGGCACATTTTCTGGCTTATCCTCTCTGCCTCAGTTGTCCTATCAGTAAACTGGAGCTAATAATACCTGTCTCAAAGGATGGGATGGTTGTGGGAATAGAATAAGTTCATAAATGCAAATTACTTGGAAATTAATTACTCGCTAAATAATTGTTAGCAATCATTATACTTGGAGTCCCTTAAATGTTTAAGAGAGAAGAGTTTAAAAGTTAGAATCTCTGGGCTGAGTGTGGTGACTCATGCCTGTAATCCCAGCACTTTGGGAGGCCAAGGAGGGAGTATTTCTTGATTTCAGAAGTTCAAGACCAGCTTGGGCAATATAGTGAGACCTCATCTTTACAAAAAAAAATTTTTTTTTTTGAGTTGGAGTCTCACTCTGTTGCCCAGATTAGAGTGCAGTGGCTGCTCCCGGCGACCGCAGCCTCGACCTGCTGGGTTCCAGCAATCCTTCTGCCTCAGCCTTCCAAGTAGCTGAAACTACAGGCGCGCACTACCACGCCTGGCTAATTTTTTGATTTGTTGTAGAGATGAGGTCTCACCAAGTTGCCCAGGTGGGTCTCGAACCCGCAGGCTCAGGCAATTCACTCACCTCAGCCTCCCAAGGTGTGGAATTACAGGCTGAGCCACCGAGTCAGGCTACAAAAAAAATTTAAAAATTAACAACATGGTGCCATGAAACCATAGTCCCAGCTATGCAGGAGGCTGAGGTGGGAGGGTCACCTGAACCCGGGAGGTCAAGACTGCGGTGAGCCATGATTGTGCCACTGCACTCTAACCTGGGTGACACAGTGAGACCCTGACTCAATACATACATACATACATAAAAATTAGAATTCCTATTTGGACCATGCAGTTTACTAGCTGCAACACTACCCTGGGACTGATTTTCCTGAGTCACAGCTTTATACGCATGACCTAAATAGATGTCTTTTAATACTTTCCCTCTGAAACGAGGGGGAAAGTAATAGCAACTCCTTAAAAAGGTTGTTGTGAGCATTGAATGAGTTGATACACATCAGATCTCTGAAACTTGTATGTTGGTCACTATGACTATAACTATTTTCTGTATAGGGATATGCAGCAGGGTGGGGAAGGGAACTCTTACTGGAGCTTCTCAGAGTTGAAGTTTTCCAGGTGACTTTGCATGCCACTATTCTCAGTATTGTATTCTTTTTTTTTTTTTTTTAATTTTTCTTCAAATTAGAGACAGGGCCTTATATGTTGCCTAGGCTGGTCTCAAATGCCTGGACTCAAGCAATCCTTCTGCCTTGACCTTCCAAAGTGCTTAGATTACAGGTGTGAACCACTGTGCCTGGCCTCTGTGTTTTTCTTGAAATGCCCTTGTCAGGATAACTCAGGTAACATGAATTGGGGAGTGTTCCATTTTTCTCTGTTCTCTGAAAGAGTTTGTGTAAGATGGTATTATTTATTCTTTTAGTGTTTAATAGAATTAAAGCCAGCAAGCCTTGGTATTTTTGTGGGAAGGCTTTTAATGATGGGTTCCGTTTCTTTAATAGACTCTGGAACATTCAGGTTTTTTTCTTTCTTTTTCTGAGAGTTGAGTAAGGTACTTTTTCAAGAAGTTTCTCTGTTTCCTTGACATTATCAAAGTTATTGGTATAAGATTGTTCAAACTATTCCTTTGATATTGGAAGATCTGGAGTCATGTTCTTTTTTAGATGTTTGTCATTGATTATGTTCTGGTCTTAGAGTGTGACTAGCAGGGAAGCTCTATTATCTTCTTAAATGGGTAACTGTGGCACTATTCATGAGCAACACACACACACACACACACACACACACACACACACAATTCTTGTTGAGTTAAAGAAGCAAATTTGCAAGAGACCCCTTCTGTTCCAGTAATTCACTCTCAGATATAAAAGTACATTAGGCAAATCAATGCCGGTACCTACTGGACAAAGGGAGACTATGACTTTAGGCCTCTGTAAGTCACTCTTCCTGAAAGACTTCCCTGCTAATCTCTTGTGTCCTTTAAGCCAGCAATCCCCAAGCTTTTTGACATCAGGGACAAGTTTCGTGGAGTCATTATTTCCACAGACAGGTGGGAGGGAGGGAGGGATCGTCAGGCATTCAATTCTCATCAACAGCCACAACCTAGATCCCTCACATGCACAGTTCACAATAGGGTTTGCAGTCCTATGAGAATCTAATGCCACCACTGATCTGACAGAGGGTGGAGCTCTGCTCAACTGCCACTCACCTCTTCCTGTGTGGCCTGGTTCCTAACAGATCACGGACCAGTACTGGTGGCCCAGGGATTGGAGGCCCCTGCAGTCTAAGCTAAGTAATTATTGTCTCCTCCACATCCTTAGCTTAGTTAAAGCCACATCTATGATTGGACTTGTTGTTCTGCACGGCAGGTATTTATTTAAGTCCCTCCCCTCGCCTGACCCCAAGACTCTGAGCTCCTTGAGGGCAGATGTTCTCTTGCTCATCTCTGCATCCTGATGCCTAGCAGAGAGTAGGAGTCATGATCATTTGTCCATTTACTCATTCCACATTTGCTGATATAAGCCTTTACAATGTATTGGGTGCTAGGCTAGGTGCCGGGAACACAAGTGAATGAGACAAAACAAGCAGGATCCCTCTTCTCTTGGAACTTTCCTGTTGGGGAGACAGAGAGTGAGCAGATCCTGTTGTATTTCTGTAGTATCCATTGTAATGTCTTCTTTTTCATTCCTGATTGTGCTTATTGAAATCTTCTTTTCTTGGTTAATCTAGCTAGCATTCTATTCATTTTCTTTATCTTTTCAAAGAACCAAATTTTCGCTTCATTGTTCCTTTGCAATTTTTTTTGGGTCTCAATATCACTTAACTCTGATCTGATCTTTGTTATTTTGTTTCTTCTGCTAGCTTTGTATTGGGTTTGTTCTCTTCTTTCTGGTTCCTTGAGGTGCAATGTTAGATTGTTAATGTGTGATCTCTCTGTCTTTTTGATGTAGGCATTTAACACCATAAACTTCCCTCTTAGCCATGTTTTTGGTTTTAGCAGAGGTTTTGGTATGTTGTGCCTCTTTTTATTCAGTTCAAAAATTTTTAAATTTCTACCTTAATTTTGTCACTGACCCAAAGGTCATTCAGAAAGTTGTGTAGGATCTTAAGGAATATTTCAGTCTATGATCAAATGTGTTTTGGAAACTTTCAGTTAAACAAAGACAGATAAATGTGTTTACTATATGGTTTGTAAGAGTCTTCAGTGTACCAATTATGAATTTTTAGGGAAGTGGTAGGAAGAACCATTCTTGACAAACTTATTTGGCTTTAGAACTATTTTTTTGGGAATATATCATGTGACCTTGGATGATGTGCTGGGAAGTCCCACACAGTTATTACTTAAGACCTCGTGGCGTGACCCCCAGCAGCTGACTCAGCTGGGTATTTTATCAATGTAGAATGTACTCAATGTACTTTTCTGGGTATAGGATCCCAGCTCCTTTTATTCTAGAACTACACTAACATGTCTACTCAAAGAAATACATATTTCCATTATTGACGAACTCATTCCAAAGTAACAAGTAGATATCCTAAAAGTAAAGCTGACCTTTTTTAATCTTTCTGTTGAAAAACACATAGATTAATCTTGCATGGCCACACTAACACATACTAGGAAATGGCCACCTGTTCTTTTATCCTCCATCTTTCCCTCTCTCCCTTTCTTTCTTTTTTCTTTTTTTCCTCCCAGTTGACATACCATGACAGTCTATTGGAGGCAGCAAGATGTAATTGATAAAAACATATAATCTACAACCACACTGCTTAAGTTTGAACTCCAGAACATCACTTCTTAGTCACGTAGCTCTGGGAAAATTACTTAGCCTCTCTGTGCCTCAGTGTTCCTATCTGTGAAATGAAAGTGAAAATAATAGTAATCTTCCCTTCATAAGGTTGTTTAATGAACAAATAAATGCAAGATACTTAGGACAGTTCCAGGCACATAGTAAGTATTTTTTAAAAGTTAGTTCTTATTTTTTTCTTCCCTATGGGACAAATATATTATGAATTTTGAAAGTATAAGGAGGAGATCACACATGATAAGTTCTATTAAAATGTCAGGTGGTATTATTTTTAAAAAATGGAGAAGGTGAGTGCATTAGCCAGGAATCTGAGTTGAAAGTGACAGAAACTTGAAGCACAGAGAAGTTATCACCTACACAGGGTCACCAAGAGTCATAGTGGATCAGCTGTGATCCAAAGCCAGAAGATCCGACGACAAAGCACTTTTTCCCCCCTCTTTTAATTTTCTTATTTTAAAGATGTGGGGTACAATTCAGGGTTGGGTATACAAATGTTCATTATGCAGGTACCCTTGCTGATGAGGTGTGCCCCCCTCACCCCAGGCAGATTCCTACTTGTACCAATCCTACCTCCCCTTTCTTCCCACCCCCCACCCCCGGCAGTTTCCTTCTACTGCCCATCCTTTTCTTATAGTATTACAATAACTGTTCAAGTTCTGCTTGTGAGTGAGAACATATGATACTCAGTTCTTTGTTTCTGTGATACTTCACTCAGTATTATACGCTCTAAGTCCATCCAGATTGCTGTGAAGTTCATGATTTTGTCCTTGTTTATGACTGTGTACATCATGCATATGTACCACATTTTTTAAATCCAGTCCTCTTTTGATGGATAGTATGGTTGGTTCCATGTTCTTGCTATAGTAGAAAATGCTGCAATAAACATGCATGTGCAGGTATCTTTTTCATAGAGGGATTTGAGTTCTTCTGGTATATTCACAGTATGGGGATTGCAGGGACGTATGGAATGTCAAGTTTTAGATCTTTTAGGAGTCGCCACAGTGTTTTCCACATAGGCTGTACCAGTTTACACTCCCACCAACAGTGTAAAAGTGTTCCCTTTTTGCCGCATCCTCTCCATCATCTGTTGTTTTTTGTTACTGATGATGGCCATCCTGACTGGAGTTAGGTGGTATCTCAGTGTAGTTTTGAATTTGTTTGATGATTAGTGAGGCTGAGCATTTTTTTCATGTATCTGTTGGCTGCTTGTATGTCTTCTTTTGAGAAGTGTCTATTCATATCTTTTGCCCACTTTGTAATGGGGCTGGGTTTTTTTTTTTTTACATGTTTGAGTTCCTTGTAGATCCTAGATATTAGGCCTCTGTCAGACATACAGCTGGCAAATATTTTTTCCCAGTCTGTGGGCTGTCTCCCTGCTCTCTTGATGGTTCCTTTGGCTTTACAAAAGTTTGTCAGTTTGATGTGTTTCCACTTGTCTATCTTATCTCTTATGATATGGGCACTTGGGATTTTGATCAGGAATTGATTGCCAGTTCCAATTTCCATAAGGGTGTCTCCTGCATTTTCTAAGGTTCTTATTGTTTGAGGTTTTACATTTAGGTCTTTGATCTATTTAGAGTTGATTTTTGTGTATGGCGATAGGTATGGGTCTTGTTTTAATATTCTGCATGTGGTCAGCTGGTTTTCCCAGCACCGTTTACTGAATAGTTCTTCTCTCCCCAGTGGTTGGCTTTGTTGAAGATGAGTTGGTTGAGAAATTGAGGTTTTGTTTCTGGAATCTCTATCCTGTTCCATTGGTCTATATGCCTGTTCTTGTACCAATACCAGACTGTTATGACTATTGTAGCTTTATAATAAAGTTTAAAGTCTGGTAGTGTGATATCTCTTATTTTTTCTAAGGATTATTTTGGCTATTCGTGGTCATTTATGTTTCCATATGAATTCCTGTATTGTCATTTCCAGGTGGAAGAAGAATACTACTGGTAATTTAATGGGTATTGCATTAAATCTGTAGATTGCCTTGTGTAGAATGGACATCTTAACAATGTTGATTCTGCCGATCCACGAGCATTTTTCCATGTATTTGTGTCATCTTTGATTTCTTTCAGCAGTGTTTTGTAGTTTTCGTTGTAAAGGTCTTTCATGTCTCTGGTTAGGCAGACGCCAAGGTATTTGTTTGTGTGTATGTATGTGTGTGTGTGTGTGTGTGTGTGTGTGTGTGTGTGTGGCAATTGTGAATGGGATTGTGGTTTTTATTTGGGTTTCTGTTTGTTTATTGTTGATGTATAGAAATGTGACTGTCTTTTGCACACTTTTATACCTTGAGACTTTGCCAAAGACCTTTATCAGTGCAAGCAGGTTTTTGACAGATTCTCTTGGGTTTTCAAGGTATAGCATCATGTTGTCTATAAAGAGGGATAACTTCACATCCTCTTTTCCTATTTGGATACCCCTGATCTCCTTCTCTTGTCTGATTGCTCTAGCTGGGAATTCCAAAGCTATGTTGAAAAGGAGGGGTGAGAGTGGGTATCCTTGTCTTAGTCCAGTTTTCAGGGGAAATGGTTCCAATTTCTATCTGTTTAGCAATATGCTGGCCATGGATTTCTCATAGATGGCTGTTACTATTTTGAGGTGTGTTCCATCTATGCCTTGATGTTCGAGGGTTTTTATCAAGAAGTGGTGCTGGATATTATCAAAAGTTTTTTCTGCACCTAGTGATATAATCATGTTTTTACATCTGTTGTTATATTTAATTAGTTGTAATATTTTTACATCTAATTACATTATTTAATTAGTTGTAACATTTTTACATCTGTTGTTGTATTTAATTGCGTTTATGGTCTTACGAATGTTGAACTAGTCCTGCATCCCAGGGATGAAGCCTGCCGTTGTGGATGATTTTTGAGATACGTTGTAGAATTCGGTTTGCTAGGGTCTTGTTGAGAATTTTGGCACTTATGTTCATCAAGAGTGTTAGCCTGTAGTTCTCTCTCTTTGTTAGATATTTGCCTGGCTTGGGTATAAATGTGATGTTAGTTTTGTAAAAAGCTTTGGGAAGAGTTCCATCTTTCTCAATTGCCCGGAATACTTTCTTTTTTTTGTTTGTTTTTTTGTTTTGTTTTTTTTTTTCTTTGAGTTGGAGTCTCACTCTGTCGCCCAGACTGGAGTGCAGTGGCCGCTCCCGGCCACCGCAGCCTCGACCTACTGGGCTCCAGCGATCCTTCCGCCTCAGCCTTCCGAGTAGCCAGAATTACAGGCATGCGCTACCACGCCCAGCTGATTTTTTGATTTATTGTAGAGATGAGGTCTCGCTGCCCAGGCGGGTCTCGAACCCGCTGGCTCAGGCAATCCGCTCACCTCAGCCTCCCAAAGGCACGGGATTACAGGTTGAGCCACCGAGCCCGGCGTGGAATACTTTCAATAGGATTGGTATCAGTTCTTTCTTGTATGTTTTGTAGAATTCTGCTGGAAAGCCATCAGGCCCAGGGCTTTTTTTGTGTGTAGTTTTCTTGTGACATAGTCAATTTCCTGGATTGTTATTGGTTTATTTAGGGTCTCAATTTCTTCTTGTTTCAACCTGGGGAGGTTGTGTGATGTCAGAAAGTCCTCCATTTCCTTTAGGTTTTCAAGTTTTTTCCATACAAGTGGACATAGTAGTCTCTGATAATCTTTTGTATTTCTTCGGGGTCAGTTGTAATGTCATCTTTTGCATTTCTGATTGTCTTTATTTGGGCTTTTTCTCTCTTTTTCTTGGTCAGTCTAGCTGGGGGACCATCAATCTTGTTTATCCTTTCAAAGAACCAGCTTTTTGTTTGGTTGATTTTTTTTGTATTATCTTTCTGTCTTCTATGTCCTGAATTTGGGCTTTTATTTTGGTGATCTGAATTCTTTGGCTGAAGTTATGGTTTTGGTGGTCTTGCTTTTCCAGCTTCCTTAGGTGTTTTGTTAGGCTGTTAGCTTGTGATCTTTCCATTTTCTTCGTGTGTGTTTGTAGACATATGAATTCCCCTCTTAGTGCTACTTTCATGGCATTCCAGAGGTTCTGGTGAAATGTTTCTTCATTTCCATTTGTTTCCAGGTATCTGTTTTGATTTCCATGTTGACCTGGAAGTTGCTTAGCATCATGCTGTTTAGCGTTCATGTCTTTGTGGGTTTTGGGGGAACTTCATTAGTGTTGATGTTTATTTCTATTCCACTGTGATCTGACAAGGTGCATGGCAGGATTTCAATCTCATTAAATTTATTTATGCTTGATTTATGACCAAGGATGTGGTCAATCTTAGAGTACATTCCATGTGGTGATGAGTAGAATGTATATTCTGTGGTTGTTGGGTGGAGTGTTCTGTAGGTATCAATTAAGTCCATTTGGTCGAGCGTCACATTGCTGTTCCAGATCTCCTTGTTGATTTTTTTGTCTTGGTAATATGACTAGGGTTATGCATGTGTCATTTAAGTCCCCAACTATGATAGTGTTACAGTCAATATCTTTTTTAAGTTTACCTAGAAGCTATTTTATGAAAATTGGTACTCTTATGTTGGGTGCATATATATTTAGGATGAATATTTCTTGTTGATGTATTGAACATTTATCATTATGTAGTGACCTTCTATATCTTTTTACATTTTTGATAGCTTAAAGCATATTTTGTCTGATATTAAGATCATGACTCCTGCTTGGTTTTGTGTTCCATATACCTGAAATTTGGTTTCCCATACTCTTACTTTTAGCCTGTGAGTGTCCTTTCTGGTGAGATGAGTCTCTTGGAGACAATATATTGATGCCTCATGATATTTTATCCATTTTGCCATTCTATGTCTTTTCAGTGGTGAATTTAGTCCATTCACATACAGGTTAATTATTGAAATGTGAAAGTCTATTCCTGTCATGAGATTCTTATAGAGTTTGTTGTTGGTGTTATTGCTGTTTGTTTGTTGTCTTTTTTTTTTTATTTTTCAATTGATTCATGTGTGCTTTCAATCTTTTTCCAGCATTCTTGTGAAGGGTGTTGTTGTTCTTTTTTTCCTTTCTTCTGTGTCTAATATTTTCTTAAGTGTTTCTTGTAGAACTGGTCTGGAGGCAGTGTAAGCTCTTAGGGATTGAATGTCTGGGAAAGATTTTAATTCTCCATCACTTATCTGGGTAAGCAAATTCTTGGTTGAAATTGTTTATCTTTGAGAACTTTAAAGATTGAACTCCAGGCTCTCCTAGCCTGAAGTGCTTCTGTAGATAAATCTGCTGCTATTCTAATTGGTCTTCCCCAGTAGGTAATCTGAACTTTTTCTCTTGCTGTCTTTAGGATTTTTTTCTTTTATACCTACTTTGTGTAGGAAAATTACTATGTGTCTAGGAGTTGGTCTTCTCATTTGTTGTCTTGCAGGCATTCTCTGAATCTCTTGTGTTTGAATGATCACATCACTGATGAGATGAGGGAAGTTTTCTTGGATAATTTCATGGAATGTTTGTTCCAGGGTAGTCTCTGTCTCTCTATCTGCCTCAGGGATTCCAATTAATCTTAGGTTGAATCTCTTGAAATAATTGGTAATCTCTTCAAGGTTTTGTTCTGTTTTTTTAAGCTTCTTTTATGTTTTTAACAGTTTGGGTTAGTTCTATGTTTTGGTCCTCACGCTCTGAGATTCTTCTGCTTGGCTAATTCTGCTTTCCATGATTAATAGTTTGTTATTTATTTCATTCACCATATTCTTTATTGCTGTTATCTCAGTTATCAACTCCTTCTTTCTTTCCTCTTGTCTCTCCTCAATTCTATTTATTCTCTCTATTAACGTCTTGATATCTGGGTTTGTGGTTTGAGACCAGTCATTCTGGGGGCTCTTCATTTTTTGTGTTCTAAAGTCTGTATTCTCAGTGTTCTGATCTCCCAGGAGTCTGTGTGAGACCCATATTCTTCTTTTGGTTTTTCTTCATTTGTGTATATATTCTCCCCCTCCCTTTTTCCTCTTCTTTAATTCTGTTGTTCATGGATGGGAGGTAGATTTTACTTCTGTTTGCTCAATCTCCTATTCTTCCATATGTGAATCCTCTGGTTTTGTTCAATTCTGAAGCTGGACTGTGGGTTGGGGCTGTACTTTTTGCAGTTTTGAGATTTAGTTGAGGGGGGAGTTGTGATTCAGAAACTATCTGCAAATCTCAGTATCCACTGACAAGTGTGTGGGCCCCCTGGAACCTACTTCCCACTGCCTTACAATCTGTCCATGCAGTGGGGGTATAGATTTGCTCCCTGAAAACAAAATAAGGTAAGAAACAGGACAAGAATGGAAAAAGAAAGGAGGGGGATGAGAGGAAGGTGAAGAGAGAGAAGAAGAAGGAAAAGGACAGGTATACCAACTAACAAATGAAAAGAGACACAAAGACAGAAGATCTTTTAAAAAAACTAAAACATACAGACATTCATAAAAGCACACAAACTGACAAAACCCCCCTATTGATGTACTTTCCCTTCAAAATACCCATACACAAACAGGAAGTCTAAAAAAATCAATAAAATAACAGAAACAAAGCAAGTATGAAAACGTAATCAAAAACAGAAAGAGAGAGGAAAAAAACTAAAACAAAAAACAACAAAAACCAAACCAAACAAAAATGAGCAAAACAAACAAACAAAAAAACCAAAACTTGCTCTGAGGTCACTCCTGTAAGTTCAACTTTCTTTCAGCTCTGATCCTCAACCCCTCCCCTCTGCTCTCAGCTGATAGGGTTGCTCTCAACATGGATCAGATGTCCCAGGCCTACTGTGGGAGGAGGGTGGATCAGATCTGGACTCACCCAGCTTGCTGCCTGTCAAGTCTCCCACTCTTCTCTAATATGACTGTGTTGAATCCAGTGTGGGCAGGGGGTGTCTGATTCTCTGAATTTGATGAGATTACCCTAGGTCCCAAGTTGCAGGCTAGGTGGAGATGGGCAGGGCAATGTATGTCTCTACCTGGTCCCAGGATAGATAAAATGGCTCTGGTTGGCATTTCCTTACCAGTGGTGGGGCTTCTCTCCAACTCTCCTGGATCTTCTCTCTCCACGGATCAGATATGCAGCTCCAGCCACTTTGCTGACACAGGTGATGGTGTGGGTCGGGCCCCAGGTGATGAGAATCAGCTGAATTTGGCAGGTTTTTCTCAGGAGAGCCCAAAGAACAGCAGATGATCATGTGTGTTGGCAGCTCCAGTCTCAGGGTGGTGGGGGTTTTAGTCACCTCTGGAGGACAGCCCTGGGTGTGTGAACCTGAGTCTCCCCCCAGACAGACTTTCACTCACCCACCAGCACACACCCGCTCATGCAGAGGGTCTTTATGGACACTTGCTTTTGCGGAGACTTTCACAATATGACCTGTCCTGTCGCCATCTTGCCGGAAATACAAAGCCTGTGCTCTATTTTTTTCCCTGAGTCAGAGTCTCACTCCATCACCCAGGCTGGAGTGTAGTGGCACACTCACAGCCACCCCAGCATCCTCTGCTGAGCTCCAGCAATCCTTCCACCTCAGCCTTCCAAGTAACTAGAACTACAAGTGCTTGCTACCATGGCTGGCTAATATTTTTTTGAATAACTGTAGAGACGAGGTCTCACCAAGTTGCCTGGGCTGGTCTCGGACCCATGGGCTCAGGCAATCCACTCACCTCAGCCTCCCAAAGTTCTGGGATTACAGGCTGAGCCACTGAGCCCAGCCCGTGCTGTCCTGCTCTTCTGTGAAAGCATAGATGTTGGAACTGACCAGGGCTTCAGCGTGGTAGATGGAGAGAAGAGGATCCAGTAAAGTTTACAGGAAGCGTTTGATCAGGGGAGTGACAGTGCATTTTAGAATTAATCCTTTGGTGGCTCATGTGGAGGATGCAGTGAAGCCGCTAAGACCTGTGCAAAGGATGGGAACTCGTCCCAGTGAAAGCTGATAAAGTCTGACCTTGGGCAAGAGTGGGGACAGAGGGGAAGGTGCTGAATGCTCAGGCTCTGATGACAGAGCTTGTACTGTCGTGTGTCAGATCATGCCTGGGACTTTTCTTGACTGGGTTTGGCTCAGATAAGACCCAAGTCCAGCTGGAGGACATGACCCTTCTTTTGACTCAAACACCAGAGAAGCTTCCAGCATAGGCAAGAAAGTGGCCCCTCTCTTTCTCTGTGCCAAGCACTGCTCAAATCCTAGCTCAGAAAGATGTCACCATCTCTGGGAACCCTTCTGTCTTCAGTTGGTTCTCCAGAAGGACCCTGAGACACGGACTTGACAGCCAAGAATCTGGGTGCCAGCAGGGAAGGGAAACGGAAGAATATGGAAGTTACGCAGGTATGCTAATGAAGAGGTCAGTACTAGGGCTACAAGGACTCAGTCTTCCCAGGGACTTCTGGGAGGTGGTATCCAGCATGTCTCAGTTGTTCCTCTTGAAGAACTACCCAACCTCCTGGTTGGGGGCTGTTTCTAGGAGGGTGATATCCCTGGCAGTCATGGCCCAGCATGCTTCTAATGCCAGAGAAAGCTGAAAAAGTCACCGGTGTGGCAAGAGTCAAAGGGAGAGAGAGGAGTATCACAGTCTGTTCAGGCTGCTGTAATGAGACAACTTTGATGGGGTAAATTTCAAACAAGAATTCTTTGCTCGCAGTTCTGGAGGCTGGGAAGTCCCAGATCATGACACTGACACATTCAGTGTCTGGTGGGGACATTCTCTTAGCTTCAGAGATGAAACCTTACTGCTGTATCCTCACATGGTGGGAGGAGAGCCCTCAGGCCTCCTTTGGAGGGTACTAATCCCCATCCATGGGGATGGAGCCCTCCTGACCTAATCACCCCCCAAAGGCCCCACCTCTTATTGCCATCACAACAGGGGTTAGGCTTCAGCATATGGATCTGGGGGACACAAACATTTAGACCATAGCTAGGAGGTCCTGAGGGGTCTACCCTTCTCAGACCCCACTGGCCGACTCGGTTCCCTTCCTCCTCTGCTCCATGAGTCACTGTACCAAACTCAGTTTTAGCACTTATCCCTCAGGGGGTGAAGGATCTGGTTACATGTCAGTGTCCTTGAGCAGTGGAAGGAGATGAACCAGGGTGGGCTAGACACCAAAACTTGAATGGCGGGTAGAGGGATCCACTACAGTCTAGAATCTGGGTGGCACATCATGAACCTAAGGTGAAAGTGAAACTTCTTCTACTCATGTCTTTTTCAAAGCACAAAGATGATGGTCTAAGGGCCACCAAGAGTTCCTTCATGGTGTATCTGGTATTCTATGGGCATTCGAGGTCACAGTCCCTACTGGGGACCCTATTTTTCTGGTTGGGATGCCTGCTTTCTGTCAGGTGGGACACAGGACAGGATACATGTAGCACATCTTCCTGGGCCAGCAGGAAGATTTGACAGGAAGTAATTGTATATTTTTAAAAACAGGAATTTATTGTGGAACAGAAGACCAAGCAGAGATTGAGCAAGGTCAAACTTGCAGCAATCCCGATTTCTTACTTGGGAGATGACACGTGGATGTTCTTCTGCTGGAGGCCTGCAGTAGGTGCTGGCTCCAGCTTGTGCTGACTTGTAAAATTTGATTGCCAAATTTTCAGGAATTTTGCTAGCCAGGTATTCAATTTGACCTACACACACAGGAGCCAGTTGTTCAACATTTGCCAGCACACCTCTCTTGAGGGATATTTGGTGGAAAGAGAAAGAACCTGGGGGAAGTCATTTGAGTTTGAGAAGCACTGCTGTTTTTGTTTGTTTATTTTGGAGATGGGAGTCTTGTTAAATTGCCCAGGCTAGACTCGAATTCCCGGCTTCAAGCAATCTTCCGGCCTCAGCATCTCAAGTAGTTGGGACTACAGGCATGAGCCACTATGCCTGGCTGAGAACTGCTTTATAACTAATGTGCTCAGATTTGCTTGCTAAAATTTAGGGACTGTGTCTTGGTCATTTTCCTTATCCCAGTCTCTAGGCCGAAGCTCAGCATGTGGTCAGGAATGTTTGCTACATGGATGGGTAATTGGATGAGAGGTAGCCTGTGTTAAGCATTTTCTCAAGATTGTAGAAGCATGCATCAGTTATTCAGCACATATTTTGAGTGTCTACTGCATACCAGGCACTGTTCTTGGCATTGGGAACACAGTTCCTGCCCCTCTAGGGCTTGCATGCTAGTGGAGGAGAAAACTGATAGAGCTATAAAATCTGCTTTCAGTTGGTGACCAGCTATATGAAGAAACATGAAGCAGGGTAAGGGGCTGGAGAGACAAGGCGTCATGCCTTTTCTGTATAGGAGACAAGACTAGAGAGGAGAGATGGCTTCATCTTTTTAAGGCTGTGTGTTTTGGGGAAAGCCACTTTGCCTCTCTGAGCTATGGAAACTGCAGCTGATGTTTGGGTTCCCAGCCGTGAGAAGGCCAGGTTGGCCTTGGCCAAGTCTGAAGCTTTGGATACACTGGCTCCCCAGGTGGGTTCCGGAGCTTCACAGGCAGAGTGTTGGGGTTCCAGAAGCTTCTGTGTGACTGGGTGCTCCTTGGTGTACTGCTGCTTTCCCACCTCTTTGTTTGCTGCTCTGGAAACAGCTGAGATGGGCCTGCCTTTGTCCCTGTGGTGCTGTGGGATGGTGCCCTTTGACTCTACACAGCCAGTGGGCTAAGAGGGCCGTTTCCACAAAGGGTCTGGTGCAGGATCTCAGCCACCTGGGGAGTTTGGGGGGCTCTAGAAACAGCTCTGATACCCGCTTGCTGCCTTCCCCTTCCCCTTCCCCTGTTTGTTCCAAGTCTCTGTAGAGCTGGGGAAATACCAGGGGCTTGGCGGTAACCTGACCATCTGCCCCTGAATTCCTGATTAGGGAAGTCTTACGGGCTGTGGGCGGAGGCAGGGTGAGGGTGGAGAAAGCTGCAGCAGCTCCTCATCCCACTTCTCCAGAAAAGCTCTTTTTCATCTGATTTTCACATTCGAGGTTTGTCTGTTTTATGGGCTTGTGACTCAATATACCATCTTGCTTGAACAAAGGGCCAGGGTTATAAATATTTATAGATGTGGGCTCTGCGACGCGCTAAGGTATCTCACCCCTGTACGTAGGATTTGCCTGTTTAGGAAACTGATGGGATGGTAAGATATCACAACGTGGGGGACTGTTACTCACAAGGTTTAATTCTGTATTATTGCTTTTGCTGTCAATCCTGACCGTGTGTGTCCAATAACCTGGGTTCCTGGGATATTTATTCCAAGTTGAGTTCATTTGCTTTATAATTGTTCTTCCCCACAACAAGTGATGTGTAGATATCCTGAAGGATAACTTTGTGTTAACCCGGGGGCTATTTTATTTTTTTCCTCCAGAAGAATGTACATTAAGTCAATAGGAACATAGGGTTTTCTGTACAGAAATTCTCTCTGCAGGAGACTTATTTTCGTCTGTAAATTTCGTGAGTGAAGGTGAGACTGGTACAAATGCTAGGGGACTCAGGAATCCGGAAGTTCCCCAATACAGGCCATGTCAGGTGGAGTCTCAGGGTGTGTATTTCAAGGTGTGGAAATAGGTGAGAGTGTGTCCCCATTCCCATCTCGGGGAATGACAACCCCATCCTCCCATGGCTGAGGCCAGCGACTTGGGCACTGCCCTGGGCTTTCTCTTTGCTTCATGGCAAATCCAGCAGCAAAGCTGTCAGGCTGGACTAGGGAAGAGAGAGAATTCAGCTACTTCTTACTACCTCCACTGCTCCTGGGCCATCGTGGCCGGTGTCTTTGGCTTGGATTGTTGCAAAGCTGTCTCACGGGTCTCCCTGACCTCTGTGTAAAATGGATTAGTGAGTCACAGTGTCTCCTGCATCAATGGTCCTGGTGAGCTGAGGATGCGTTCTGTTGGGCGTTGGGGTAGTTCTTTTTGTTGTTGTTGTTGGGATGGTTTTTGTTAGGGTGGTGTTCTGTTCAATGTCCTATGGGATGAAGTCCACAAAACTTACCATGAGTAAGAAGAAGCATAAAATGGCAGACAGCACCAACCCAAGAAAAGGTTCGTGTTTCCTGGAACATGCAAGATCATTGTCTTGAGAGAACATAAGAAAGCAAGGGTATGCACTTGGTGTGGTGGCTCATGCCAGTAATTCCAGCACTTTGGGAGGCTGAGGCAGGAGGATCACTTGAGCTCAGGAGTTGAAGACCAGTCTGGGCAACATTGCGAGATCCCATCATCTGACAAAGAAAAACAATAAGAGAAAAAGCAAGGACAAGACAGTGGTAGTCTTATTCCAACAGTGACTGTGTGACTAATAAAGCACCATTTATGATGAACCCTGTGGGCCACAGATGCATCAGATGTGACGGTGTCATCACTATCATGCTTTTGTTGCAAGAGCAGGTGTGTAGCTTGACAGGCTTTGACAGTGTGCACACCAGAGTAACCACCACCTCAGTCTAGGTCTAGGACACCTCTATCACCCCAAAAGGCTCCTCTGTGTTTCTGTGCAGGCCCCACCCCCTACAACACATGTACCTCCCACCCCAGCCCAGGCAACCATTGATCAATTTTGTCTTAAATCTTAAATTGCTTTGTCTGCCTTTCGTTGGTTCTAATATTCAGCTGACAGCAGCAGCAGGAAACTTGGTTAAGAGATCTGGCGACCGAGGTAAATTGCTTTGGTCTACCTTGATCTGCTCAGTCATTGCCTTGCTGGTGACCTTCTTGTACCTTAGTTTCCTAATCCATGAGATGGGATAATTGTACCTACTTCCCTGGGGTTTTGTGAGGAATAGCACCTGGCACTTAGTAGCCCAATAAGTGTCCATTACTGTTTTATTTGTTTGTTTGCTTATTTGTTTACTTAGAGACAGGGTCTCACTATGTTGCCCAGGCTGTTCTCAAACTCCTGGCCCCAAGTGATCCTCCGGCCTCAGCCTCCCAAAGAGCTGGAACTGCAGGTGGATACCACCCTGCCTAGGTGGCTATTGATATTATTTACAGAGTGTGCACTGTGTGGGGGACATTGTGCTAAGTGCCGTGTGGAGATGGCATCATTGCCGGTGCTCCCTTCCCACCCCCATGGGCGCTGACCTTCCCCCCACACGCCAATAGCTTCTTCTGCGTCTGAGACGCCCCACGTGAGTGTCTTCTCTGGCTGCAGGAATGTTCTCAGCCTGCACATGAGGAGGCTGGAAGTGCTGGGAGTTTGTGTTCCCAGGCGCAGCCCCTGACCAGCGAAGGCCGGGAGATCACTCCCCAGCTTCCTTGCCTCCAGTGCGGACAGCTCTGAGGCATGCTCTACACTGTTCCCCAGGGTTCCCCATCAGAGTTGAGCTCCAGTTGCCCACAGTGGTAACTGCATGGACACACTCTGTAGTGGCTTCTGTCTCTACTTCATCTTCCTCCTCCCCACCACTCATCCTTCCAGAGCTTCCTTCAAGTAAGCCATGTCATTCTCATCCCTACCTCAGGATAACTTCTAAGACAGTAAGGTATTTCATTTAATTCCCAGCAGTCCCATGAGGTAGACAGAATTGCTTCAGTGCCCGCAGCTCAAGGTCAAAGCCTTGGGCATTGACCTGCTCCCCATCTTCCCCGAGAACATGCCCCGCAAGCCCTGACTAGGGACTTCTCCCCCTGTGCCCCCGGCTCCACTGATTCTCTGAGCCTGCGTCTCCCCCGCAGGAAGGCCGCTGCCTGTTCGTCATCCTGCTCATGGCGGTGTACTGGTGCACGGAGGCCCTGCCCCTCTCGGTGACAGCCCTGCTGCCCATCGTCCTCTTCCCCTTCATGGGCATCCTGCCCTCAAGCAAAGTCTGCCCCCAGTACTTCCTGGACACCAACTTCCTCTTCCTCAGTGGCCTGATCATGGCCAGTGCCATTGAGGAGTGGCACCTGCATCGGAGAATCGCCCTCAAGGTCCTGATGCTCATTGGGGTCCAGCCGGCCAGGTAAAACCAGGTACCGGGCCAGCCCTAGGTGGGGAGGCAGAGGGGTCATTGGGCCAGACCTATGGTCAGGAGGCGGAGCGATCACATGGTTGGAATCCAAACCCACTCTTCTTAGTTTGGTTATCCAGGCCAGGAGACTCACCACTTTCTGCCATCTGTTTACTTATTCATGCCTTGTCTATTTAGCGAGAACCCACTATGTGCCAGACACAGCATTAAACCTGTAGTTCCCAAAGGTGCATAAAAATCACCTTGGGAGAGCGGGGTGTAGTGGCTCATACTTGTAATCCCAGCACTTTGGGAAGCCAAGGTGGGAGGATTGCTTGACGCCAGGAGTTCAAGACCAGCCTGGGCAACATAGCAAGGCCTTATTTCTATAAAAAAAAATTTTTGAATTAGCTAAACATGGTGGTTGCACACCTGTAGTCCCAGCTACTCAGGAGGCTGAGGTGGAAGGACCACCTGAGCCCAGGAGGTCAAGGCTTTGGTGAGCCATGATTGCACCACTGCACTCCAGCCTGGGCAACAGAGTGAGACCCTGACTCAAAAAAATAAAAAATAAAAAAGAAGCACCTGGGAAAAGGGGTGAAATGCTGACCCTCCCCCCAGTCCCCATCCCCAGGGATTCCGGTCCTGTAGTTTCATCTCATTTTTATTTTTATTTATTTATTTTTATTTCGATAGCTTTGGAGGTTACAAATGGTTTTTGATCATGTGGATGCATTGTATAGGGGAGTAGAAGTCTGTGCTTTAAGTGTACGGACTGCCCCTGCCTGGACACATTGTAACGGGAGTGTGAATTAGCACAACCTCAATGGATATCGGTAGGGAGAGTTCTCACAGAACTAAAAGTAGATCTACCATTCTATCCCACAATCCCACTACTACTTGGTATCTACCCAAAGGGACAGAGGTCGCTTTACAAGAAAAGCCACCTGTAGTTTTCAAGGAGGCCACATGAAAGGTGCGACCCGGACTGCTCAGGGCTGAATCCTGGACCACCCGCTCTGGAAGACGACTTCCCCTCTCTCTGCCTATTAAAGGGAACTCCGTGGCACCTGCTTCATGCAGTCAGGGTGGGGATGAAATGAGTGAACACAACTCAGTCACCTCGACCTGAGTGGTAACTGCTGGCTGCTGGCATCCTGGTTGGCCATTTATCTGCCCAGGTGGTGAGAGTTGCATGGGAGCCAGGGATGGGGTGGAGAAGGTGAGAAGATGGCATTGGAGAGAGGAGAGGTGGGCTTCAGTCCTACACTGCTGCAGGCCCTCTGGCTAAGACTTGGATTTTTATTTTTAGAGGATTGGGTGGCCTTTAAAATAGGAGTGTTGTTTTGATCTCTGTGTTTGTTTCATGAATCTCTGGCAACTTGGCGACTCTTAAGGGTCTTCCCAGAATAATGTTTTAAAATGCGTAAAGCACAACACATGGGATTTAAAACAACAACCTCAACAACTAAAGCAAAATGCATTATCCAAATGATTTTTTAAAGCACACACACATCTGTGCTCCGGTTTCACATGTATGCTGCCTTTATGAACACAGCAAATGACAAGACCTGGCCATGGGCCTCATCACTACCATCATTTTGAGCAGTTTTGAATGTCAGTGACATTTCAAGACAATTGCAACTATAACACTATGATAGGATAATAGCTGGTCTTCTGGGGTGACAAAGTCTCAGGCACTTACATCAGTGAAGGAGATACTCGGTTTTAATGAGATGTTAGCAAAATGAAGATGCACATCCCCCTTCCCCCAAGTCCAGTCCTGAATTATATTCATGGAACTGCTAGCTATAAACATCTACTTTTGTTTTTGAGACGGAGTCTCACTCTGTCACCCAGGCTGGAATGCAGTGGCACGATCACGGCACCTCCTGGGCTCATGTGATCCTTCTGCTTCAGCCTCCGGAGTAGCTGGAACCACACCCAGCTAATTTTTTGATTTATTGTAGAGATGAGGTCTCACCAAATTGCCTAGGCTGATCTCAAACTCCTGGGTTCAAGAAATCCTCCTGCCTTGACCTCCCAAAGCGCTGGGATTATAGGCATGAGCTACCTTGCCCAGCCTAAATCTCTACTTTAAAGGGTCCTCAGCCTTTGGAGTGATACGGCCAGATTTGCACTTTTTGAAAATTCCTCTTGGCTGCCTTATAGAGATCAGTTGGGAAGGACAGGCAAGAGTAGTCGACATGGCCCAGTTCGGAGGCTGTTTTGAGGTGTCCTGACAAGAGACAGCGGCAGCTTGGACTAGAGGGAGTGGCAGGAGGAGATAGAGGGAATGGATTGATTTGGGAGCTCTTTGGGTGATAAAATCAATGCAGCAGAGGGAATAGGAGAAGGTTCTGGATGACACCTGAGTTTCTAACATCTTCTCCATGCCAAGCAGTCTGCTAGGCTCTGTAGATATGTATCCTCGGGGAGGAGCTGCCAGTCCTGGGGGACACAGTCCCTCCACGGAACTGATGCCAGCACCAAGCAGAATGTGCTCTCCAGGGGGCACATCATGGTGTGGGAGCCCACATGAGAGAGAGGAGGATGGAGGAGACTTCCTGGAGGAGGTCACATTTAAGCTTGACTTTGAAGAATGGGTGGGAGGCTGGTCCCAAACATATTATAAAGTTACAACAATGAAAACAGGAAGACACTAGTTCAGACACACATTTTTAAAACAGGATAAATAATCTGGAGGAAATCCAAATCAGTGGGAAAGGGAAAGATTAGTCAATAAATGATGAGAGTTGGAGTAATTTGGTTTATTCCATGAAAAAGTAAACTGCTCACATTTACTTCATACTATACATCTAAATATGTTCCAGGTGGATTAAGAGTTCAATATAAAAAGACATCGTGACACTTAGATTCTGTTGGCCAGAATGGACCAAGCAGAGGCCAGCGGGCTGGAGCGTTCCAGTGTGATGGACACTGTTGAGAAGTTTCAGAGTCTGCAGTGAGCGGCATCTGGGACTGGAAGGGGGAGTAGAGGACAAGGCGGGGAAGGCCGTGGCGGCAAGATGGCAGAGTGCCTTGGTACCCAGGCCATTTTTTTCTGACATGGGTACCACCAAGGATTTGGAGACAAGGGAGAGAAAATGTCAGGCTTTGAATGTCTTCAGAACCATTGTACCTTGGGCTCCTGGGGTCAGTTCACTTAAACACCTTCAGCTGAGGTGGCTTTAAACCGAAAACAAGCCTGGAGAGTGGATTTGGTTCCTGCTTTGCTACCGACTGGTGCTCGGTGAGCCTCAGCTTTCCATCTGTGAAATGGAAGGGTTGGATTCCTCAGAGGAGGCAAGCTGGGACTAGAGGAACTCCTAGGTCCTGGGTTCCAGACCTGTCTCTAACTCCTTCTGCTCCCCAGGCTCATCCTGGGCATGATGGTGACCACCTCATTCCTGTCCATGTGGCTGAGCAACACTGCCTCCACTGCCATGATGCTGCCCATCGCCAACGCCATCCTGAAGAGTCTCTTTGGCCAGAAGGAGGTCCAAAAGGAACTGGGCTGGGAGAGCGAGGAGAACGCAGGTGAGGCTGTACAAAGGGCCTGAGGCCGACTCCACTAGGGTGGGAGAGTGGGAGTGGCATGTCCAAAGGATGCTGGGGAGGGCCAAGGGCATGCACGCTTACTGAGCACCTACTATGTGCCAGGTGTTTTAATCCTGATAGTAACTGAGAATTAAATAAGATGAGCCACGGTGCCTTGGTTTTTAAAGTTTTGCATTTATTGAGCACTTACTATGTACAGAGAAATGAGTTAAACACTTTACATATGTTATCTCCCTTAACTCTCAAAATGACCCCTTGAAGTAGATATTAGGATTGTACTTTATTTTAAAACATTTGATGAAGAGCCACTTGGCATCACTGGCACCCAGAGAAACGCAAATTGAAATAGTAAGGTTTAAATCAAAGAGAGGCAGAAATAAGAAATCTGACTGATGCTCATGTTGGCAGGAATGGGAGCCATGGGAAATGTCATGCACTGTCAGATGGAGTGTGACCCAGGTCAGCCTCTCTTAAGGGCATTCTGTAAGAATTTAATCACATTAAATGTTCATTTGCCCTGTAACCCAACAGTTTTGTTCCTGGACTTAACAACCAAAGGAATTCTCACATGGGTCCAGAGGGGACATGTGTTGCAATATTTTCTGCAGCATTCTCTGTGGTGTGGAGAGTTGGTGGCTACGTAAGCGTCTTCACTGATACAGGTGGCAGTGCACAGCGTTAAGCACCAGGCTGCTTTTAGAAGAGAAGAATTAGTGACGCACAGTTATAAAAAATAGATCTCATAAAGCAGTTATGATTGAGGGAAAAAAACAGAATGGGATGTGGAACACAGTTCTAACGTGTGAGCTGAAAATATACTCGAATGACAAAATATTTGGCAAGAACATAAACAAGCGAAAAACTACACATAAACACACCAGGATGGCTGCTACGGGAAGGGCAGAAGTGAGAAACAGGGCAGGAGGGACTTAAAAAAATCAATCAGTCGAATAAAAGAGGGTCTTTGCGCAACAAATAGTGGTAACCTGTCGTGCACAGAAGGATTTGATTACATCGGCCCTTTGAAATTGTGTTCTCAATAAAATAAAATGTAAATAGCCACTGTGTTTTGACAACTATACAAGGGCTCAGAGAGGGGAGATGGCATTCCCAAATCACACAGGGAAATTGGACAGAGGCAGTTCCAGGATCAATTCAGGGGCACAATGACATCAGGACATTATTGACTATGGTGTGATGCCCTTGGTCTTTCTTGCAGGGTTGCAAAGTGGCTGCCACACCAGTCCACTTTAAAATGTCTCACCTTTCACTTGCATAAATATATATAAAAAGGAAGCTTATATATGTGCATGTGTGTGTGTATGCAGGAATTGCTAGTTTAATTCTAGCACTGACTTTACTTTGTTTTTAGTAACAGAAGCCCACATGGGCACGTGACTGTACAGAGAAAAAGCTGGATTTCCCAGCTTCCCTTGCGGTTGGATGTGGTCAGGTGACTAAGCTGGCCAATGGAACATGAGTGGGAATGGTGTGTGCAGCCTCTGGGTTCTGCCCATCCTGCTCTCTGCTTTCTGCTGGGCAGAATATGACTATGATAACGGGGTGAGAGATGTCACCTAGGATCCGAAGACGGATGCCACTTCCTGAGTCACAGGTGACAGATCTGCCCCAGTGACTTTGAATCATTTACCCCAATAACACAACAAGCATTATCCATGAAGCCATGGGGGTTGTGTCCTAGCTATATATTTTTCAAATATGCATTAAAATAAATACAGAGGATAACAAAAATGTATGCGCTTTAAGAAAAAAACTGTATTAAAATTTTAATACTCGATAAATACCAATAACAAAAGATGAATTCAAGTCATATCTGACTTCTGCAATTACAAGAGGTGCTCAGAATGGTTCCCCTCAGCTTCCCAGACATTTCCGATTAGGGCAAACATCTCTTAAAATGTGTATACACTTTTTTGGCACCCTGGTATATATCTGTTAAAATTTAAATGCTGATCCATGTACCTAAGTTCATCTCACTTACTGGCAGTGGTATGAGTATTTCTCCATTATGCCCCAAGGGGTCCTGCTTATTTTATTTCCACAATAGCCCTGAAAGCTAGAAATAATTAGAAGCACTTTACAGATGAGGTGCAGAGAGGGGAAATGGTGTCTTTAGACTCACATCGTTGGTAACATGGCCAGATCAATACAAGAGCAAAGGCACATGGAAGGAAAGAGATGCTTAAGAGCAGGAGTCAGCAAACTCTTTGTAAATGACCAGATAGTAAATATCCTAGGCCTTGTGGGCCTCTCTGTCGCAACGACTCCACTCAGCCCTTTCAGCGAGAAAGCAGCCATAGACAAAACAGAAATGAGTAGGCATGGCTATGTGCCAATAAAAATTATATTTATGGGTGCTGAGATTAAAATTTCACATATTTTTCACATCAGGAAATACTCTTCTACTGATTTTTTTAACCATCGGAAACTGTAAAAGCCATTCTTATGTGGCAGGCCATACAGAAACAGGTGGTGGGTGGATTTACCTGCGTAATGGTGGCTGCCAACCCCTGCTGTACAGCACCAGCTTGATTAGTGTTCAGATTATTTCACCCAAGTCGTGGGGTTCCAAGATCATTGCCTGGCAGTCAGCCACCCTGGGTGCCAGTAGGCGACGGGGACTCTGCCCTTTCCCCCATTTTAGTCCTAGCTGGACCCTCTTTATCTGTTTTGCACGCGGACTTCCAAGTAACGACAGCTGATGTTTACCGAGCACTTACTTTGTGCAAGGACATGCATGTGAATGAGATGAACCAAGCACTGGTCTGACTGAGAGGAATGGGACCTAAAGAAGAAATTTGAAGAGTGTGAAGCAGCCCTCAGGGCCCCAGTTTCTGAATGGTGAATCCCACGTTTTCCATCCAGGCTGGCTGACGTCACAGCCTGCACCCCTCATCTCCATGTCTCCGCCTGCCACAAGAGATTTTTTTCCAAAGTGTCCAAGCCAGTGTTTGAAAGCCAAGCCCCTCATTCTAGAGAAGAAAAACGGAAGCTCAGGAAGGGGAAGGGACTTGTCCAAGGTCATACGCCATGGTGGTAATGCGACAAACATGAGTCTTTCCCCTTGCGCTGCAGGATGTCGGAAAGTGGGGACCCTGGGGACTGGGGCAGACACGCCCCTTCGCAGGCCATGGGGTCAGAGAACAAGACTCGGTTAATGATCAGCCTCTCAGACCTAAAACAAGGCTGATTCCAGTGCAAAGAGAGATATTGCCTTTCACCCAGTTGCTGTGCTCTGACCAGTGGCAGGAGGTGAGCCCGGGGCAGAGCGAGTGGAGACTCTGTTCGTGCACTAGGAGAGGGATAGGAAGGCTCCTAGGGGTTTTCCATTTGTAAGGGACATCTGGAGCAGCAGTGACAATGGCAGTAATACACGCTCTTGTTTTCTGAGGAGCCACCATGTGCCAGACACTGAGCTACATTTTTCATACCATGACCTCATTTAATCTTCCTAACTGGAGGTCATGATGTCCATTTTGCAGATGAGGAGACTGAGGTTCAGGGAGGCAAAATGATTTGGCCAAAAAAAAAATGGTGATTTGCTGAGCTCTGTCTGAATCTAGAGTCTGTGCTTATAAGCACTGTGCCATGGGGCCTTACAGAGGGGCAGAACCTGGACAAGCACCCAGAGGTCCTCAACCTTGGAGAGCAGTTCTGTCGCCTCTCTCCTGTTCCTTTACCCAGTTCTGCGCTCTGCACTGTCTGGAGGACACAGGGAACACGTGAGTGGTGGCTTCGCCAATGTCCTTCTCCATGCACGTGCTCTTAAGAGTCTCTGCCACAGCCCTGCAAGGGAGGCCTTGTCAGCACCCCCAGTTGACAGAGGAGGAAACTGAAGTCCAAAGCGACAATTTGCCTAATGCTTTTCAGCCAGTAAGGGGCCCACTTGGCTTTGGAATCTCAACCCTTTTCCCTCCTTTCCTCTGCCCAAAGAAGGCCAGCTTTCCACCTATGTCTTTCCTTGAGGGATGCCCAGATGCCACCGTTCATGACCCAGTGGTCTCCAGACTGGGCAAAGCGTCGTCCTCCTCCTTCACTCTTCATTCGTAACACCAGTGAGACCCCTCTTTTCCATAAAATCAGGACACACCCTCCGTTTTGCATATGCTGTCGTGGCACGTAAAGAACGAGAGCCAGGTACACAGGATACAGTAAACATGGGGCAGTTGTATAAAAACTACCACGACGCCAGGCACGGTGGCTCATGCCTGTAATCCCAGCACTTTGGGAGACAGAGGCGAGAGAATTACCTGGGCAACTTGGCAAGACCTCGTCTCTGCAATAAATCAGAAAATTAGTAGGGCGTGGTGGTGTGCGCCTGTAATTCCAGCTGCTTGGAAGGCTGAGATGAAATGATCGCCTACCTCTTGCTGAGTGGGATTTATTAGTTTGCTGTATGATCAGTCTCCCCCATAGACCCCGAGCTCTGTGAGGGCTGTGTCAGCCATTCTTGTTGCTGTGGACAGTCTTCGGCCGTGCAGTCTTGCTCAAGAAGGACACTGCTCAGCATGTAGTAAGTGTTCGATAAATGTGTGGAATTAATGAATACATGAATGGATGGGCCATTTCATTAACTGTTTTAAGCCTCAGTTTCCTTCATAAAATGAGGATAATGATCCTTCCCACCTAGGCTGGTGTGAGTGCAAAATGAATTACTGGGTGGAACCTGGAGGCTTTTGGCCTTCCCTGGGTTGCGCTTTCCTTAATTTGGCACAAAAACTCTTTCCCCAGGGTCCTCTGTGGCCAAACTTCAGGACCATTTCAGTTCTACTGGGTAAGCGGAACTAGAGTGGCCAGTTCCACATCAGCCCTGCCAGATGCCAGTTGGGTGCCCTGGAGATGGAGTGAGACTCAGGGGCATGAGATCCACAAGTCTGACTCTGCCGCTGCTTCCCTGGGTCCTCTTGATCCCAACCTTAACTCGCTTCTCTGGGCCTCAGTCTCCCCAGGTGTTAAGAGGAAGGCAGGAAACCTCACACAGCTCTCCTGGGTACTGTAAGATGACAAATGTGAAAGTACTCAGTCCCCCCACTTGATACAGACTCAAGGCTTGGACTGGAATTATTTGCATAAGACCTTACATAAGCACCAAGTTCCTAACCAAGCAGCGATTTCTGGACCCAGAGAAGTCTCTGGAGACTTTGCCCTACTGGCCTGTTTTTGTGTGGTCTCTTGGGCCACTGAGGCCACAGAAAGCACAGGGGTGGACCCTGAGTAAATGGTTAAGAGTACTCAGCACCTTGGTCTTCCTGTTTCTTCAATTTCATCTTTATTGACTTTATCATGATGATGATGATGATGATATTTAATTTTTTTCACATTTCTGATCTGCCTGAAGAAAAAATGAAACTCTGTCCTTCCTGATCTTATCTGTTAAGGCTAATTATTGTTGGCGGTTCTGTGTGTACAAATATTCCCCTCTGCCTTATTTATAGCATGGATGGTCTCATGTCAGATTGCCCAACTCAGATGCTGGCAGCAAGCTGCCAGGTTCCATGAGTGAGTGAACGGGCTAGGTGAGGACTGTGGCAAACTGTGAGCCTCATTCTCCCCATCTGTAACTGCAGATGAGTTGCTTTTAACCCTGACTGCATAAAAGAATCAACTGTACACTTTTTAAAAAATACTGAGACCCCAGCCCCACTCCAGAACCACTAAACCAGACACTCTGGGGTGGGGCCCTGGGACCTCCAGGGAATTCTAACGTCCAGCCAGGGCTGATAAGGACAGCGGTGGGTGATGCCTAAGTTTCTGGCAGGTTCTGCAGACATCTGATGCCGTGGGACAGCCGTGGTCCCATCCCAGGTGGGAAGACTGCAGAGTGAGCTCAGATGGTGAGGGTAGGGGTCACTGGGTCAGATGACCTGTTTGGCTGTCCCTGGGGAGCAACTTTGTCCTCCACCATAGTGTGCTATTAACAGCCTTTCACTTCCTGCTCCAGTGCCCTGGGCCCTGGCCTTGTGTGTGACCTGTGGACATGTGTTCCTAGCACGTGAGCCCTGAGCACCATGTCCCTGTGGCCCAGACCAGCCAACCTGACTTTCACCTTCAGATGCCAGCAGGTGGTCAGCAGGGCCAGTCTCAGACACAGGAAGATGACACAGTCAGCCACCATGGAATCCTGTTCCCTTATGGCGCCAACCTGGAGAGAGCAGCCCAGGTGGGAAAGGGACTTCCCCAAGTCCCTTGAGCAAGACAGGGAAAGAACCAAGGAAGGGTCCACGTGGCTGAGTATGTGGCCTAATTTCTGTGTGAAGGAAAATTCCACGTGAAAGGACAAAAATTGTTGGGAGCCGGCCACGGAGGCACACTGAGCGTTAGGGATCAGGAAGGGCCGTAGACCCCGAGACCGCTAGGATGTGTTTGGGAGCTGTTGATCCATTCCCTCTCTCCTTTTCCATTTGGCACAAACTACCAAGAAAAGCTCTAGCTGGTTATAACAGAAAACTCTGAGACTGGAACGTACACAGCTAACCTAGGAGTCTATTGTTCCCATTCCCCACAGCTTATGGTCTTTTGCTTTATCACAATTTAGGTTTGGCTTTGAGTCACATTGAGGAGCCTTAGTACAGTCACAGGTTCTCTTGATACGACCTTTAGAAATTTATAGATATAGGTTTTAGAAAATAGTTTATATAGATTAAGAAAATTTAAGTAACCATTTTATTATAGAAGTATGGTTAGTTCAGTTTGATTTAGGGGGGCTAGTGAAGTTTGAATTAGGCCAGCTGGTACTAGGAGAGTGTAACCATAGCAGCAATTGTTTTAATAAAAACTAGTTTGAATTAGTGCATAATAGTGGAAGTTAATAATTCACTATGGTGGTTTCGGGTTTAAACATTGAGTGATGTTAATTCAAGATGACGTAGTTGTAATACAATTAAGGGCACATAAGAAACTGGTTTGGGGAACATTAAGTTAGCATAAGATACAAAAAGACAATTTGTGGTTGTTCTTCCTCATGTTCTTCCTTACGTATGAAAGAACATTTGCTTGAGAGTGGGGGGTGTCCTTTGTGTACCTGGACCTGTTCATGTGAAAGACACATGCTACCATTGTTTCCTGTGATGATGACTTTGCAGAGTTTGGGGATAAAAGCCCTGAGATTACACCCATTAAACGGCTTCTGGTCACTTGAGCAGGAGTCCAGTCTCTTTCTTTCTCCCCTCTTCTCTTTCTCTTTATCTTTCCAGAATAATTGCTGACGCTGCCACACCTTCCAAGGGACCCCCTGAATCTTTCTGTGGGGGCTGGCCCCCCCAAAAAAATCATACTATTTTTTCCCTATTGGAGTTCCTTGAAGAGTATTCATGGTCTTCAGCCAAGAACCCTCCAGGACACACCTGTAGTTAAACAAGCTGCTTTATCATTCATTGCAGCAGTGAGGGAGCACATATACCACGAACAGCCAAGAGTATCTCTATAAGAACCCATGAGAGGATCCAGGCTTTAGGCCAGGTGCTGTCTACCAGAGACAGTGCTGTGACTGGGTGAAGAAGCAGCTGTCATTCATTCATTTAGCAAGAGGGATGGCACGGTGACCTATGAAGTGGTCTTGCTTGGTCTCATTCTGTCACAGTCTCGAGTGACTTTGTTGAGGTTGGTGTTCTACCCAATAGTTGAACTCCAATGGGAACAACACGGCAGGCTCTGAGTGTCAGACCCATTTGCAATGTCAGAGTCTGCCTTCTCCTTCTCTCTCGTGAGTAATCCACATTTCCCAAGTACCAGCTCATGCTCAGCTTCCTGTTAAATTCTTTCTGTCAGGGGTTGGCGAACCACAGCCCACCTGGTCCAGCCCACTGCCATTTTTTTGTGCAATCTGTGAGCTAAACTAGTGTGCGTATGTATGTATGTATGTGTGTGTGTGTGTGTGTGTGTGTGTGTGTGTGTGTGTATTTTTGAGTCAGGATCTTACTCTGTTGCCCAGGCTGAAGTGCAGTGGCACACACACACGGCCACCATAGCCTCAACCTGCTAGGCTCAGGTGATCCTTCCACCTCAGCCTTCTAAGTAGCTGTAACTACAGATAGACACCACCACACCTGCCTAATTTTTTTGATTTATTATAGAGACAAGGTCTCACCATATTGCTCAGGCTAGTCTCAAACCCTGGGCTCAGACAATCTCTTGCCTCAGCCTTGCAAAGTGCTGGGATTACAGGCATGAGCCACTGTGCCTGGCTTAGTTTTTATATTTTTAAGTGGTTGAAGTAAGTCAAAAGAAGAAAAATATTTTGTGACATGAGAAAATCATATGAAATTCAAATTTCAGTGTCCCAGAATAAAGAGTTAGCCACACGCCATCACTGATGTGTCGTCTGTGGCTGTTTTCCTGCTATGGAATTGTTGTGACTGAGATGGTATGCCCTCCCCACCCCACCACCAAGCCTAAAATATCTGCTATCTGGTTTTTTATTTTTTTATTTTATAAAGACGAGATCTTGCTATATTGCTTAGGCTCGAAACAAATTTCTGGGCTCAAGCAATCCTCTCGCCTCGACCTCCCAAAGTGCTGGGATTATAGGCATAAGCCACTACATCTGGCCTATCTAGCTTTTTACAGAAGTTTGCTGGTCCCTGCTTTCAATGGGTTAACTCTTCAATCCTCTTGACAACCCTAGGAAAACTGTTACTTCTATTTTATGAATTTTTATTCTGTTTTGTGAATTGTGATACACGTTAAACCTCTGTTTCTCAGCGTCAGTATGACTGCTTTGGGGGTGGGATAGTTCTTTGTTGGGTGGGCTGACCTGTGTATTGTAGGATGTTTAGCAGCATTTCTGGTAACCAGTAGGTGCCAGTAGTATCCCTCCTGCCCCTCCATCCAGTTGTGGCAACCAAAAATGACTCTAGACACTGCTCGACATGTCCTTGGGGGAAGAAGTGGCCCTGGTTGGAAACTGCTGACCTAAGGTCACATACTAAGTGGGGAAGTATGATTTGAACCCAGGGCCCACGTGCTTAGCCACCTGCTGCACACCCAGCTCCCAGAGGTAGGTTGTTTTGGAGTGGCCCCAGCTGCAGGAACTTTTAGCTCATTCTGTGCTTCTTGTCGCCAAAACACTGTCAAAGGCTCCTGGGGAGTCTGGCAAAGGGATACTTTAAAAATGATGTCAGGGCTGGGAGTAATCCCAGCAATTTGGGAGGCCGAGGTAGGAGGATTTGAGCCCAGGAGTTTGAGACTGGCCTCGAACATAATGGGACCTTGTCTCTACAAAAATTTTTTTTTAATTAGTGGGGCATGGCGGTGCGTGCCTGTACTCCCAGCTACTGGGAAAGCTGAGGCAGAAGGATAGCCTGAGCCCAAGAAGTTGAGGCTGTGGTGAGCCATGATCATTTCACTGTACTTTAGCCTGGGCAACAGAGTGAGACCCCTGACTCAAGATAAAAACAAACAAGCAAAACAAAGTCAGGTCTTGTCCTGACCATCCTCTGCTCAAATGCTACCTTGGCTTCTACCTGCCTCAGAGGAGATCCCTGCATGACCCAGCCCCCTTCCTGCCATGCCCACTCCCTGCCACTTCTCTCACCTTGTCTTCTACTCTCCTGCCTCCTCAGGCCCCTCTAGCCCCACTGGTCTCCCCCATCTGCTTTCAAACACACGAGGCACAGTCCCACCCCTAGGCCTTTGCCCTGGCTCTTCCTTGCCCCAGATATTTGCACGAATCATCCCCTTATCTTTCTTTGGTCTTGGTTTGAGGTTAGACTTATCTTGAAAAAGGTGTCACCCCAGAACACCTGTCCCTTCGCTGTTTTATGTGTCTCCATGACACTCACCCTTATCTGCTATACTGTATATTACACTTATCCCTGCTCCGTCTCCCCCACTGGAAGCTCTGCTCCAGGTGGAATGGACTTTCACGTCTTGTCACTCAGTGCCAGGCACACAAGAGATGCCTCACAGCGACGGATGGATTGATTGCCCAGGGTCCATGTGCCTGGGTTCTGGCCCTGGGTTCCAAGTGGCCACGAGCTCTTGTCTCAAAAGGAGAACTGAAACCATCCCCACGTGCTCTCTCCCAGCCCCTCTGTGGTCACCAGCCCAGCTCAGTCACCATCATCCCACCTGGAAAATTAGATGGATCCTGAGCTCCAGTTCCCATGTTTGCCTCCTTACCCCCACCTCTGCAGTTCATTCTCTCTGACCAGGCCCAGAATGTCAGTTCTGTCCTCTGTCGTGGGGACTAAGTCCTGCAGGGAGTCCCGGCCTCTGATTCGCCTCTTATTGAGGTGAATCTACCCACCTCCAACCCACCCCTGGCCTTCCCTGTTCACTACTTCCCCAGCACACAGGGCTTTCTTGGTTCCTCAGCCCCGCCAAGCTCCTCCTTGCTGCAGGGCCTTGCATTCGCTGCTCCTGTTTCCTGGAGCCCTCTTCCCACGGCTCTTCATATGACTGGCTCCTTGTTATCCTTGAGGTCTCGGGTCAGATGCCGTCAGCACATAGCATCTTCTCTGTGGACCTGACCACAGTAGTCCACCTGTCCCCTGCCCACCTTATGGTCACTTTCCAACACAGGGCTCAGTGCTATTTCCTCCATGTACTCATCCCTGCCTGAAATTCTCTTTATCCATTTACTTCCTACCTCCCTTTCTAGACTATGAGCTTCATGGGAGTCAGGGACCTTACTATGTACCTCACTGAGTACCCTGAGATCATAGTCAATAGCACATAGTAAGTACTCAATACATACTTTTTTGCTGAATGGATGAATGAACTATTGGGATCACCTGACGCACGGCTGACTCGTCACCAGTCGTAGCTGGCCTTTTCCAATATCCTTTGGTAATGGCTGCTCAAGCAAGCCTAGGCTTGATTTAGGGGCTGTCACGCAGCTTGTAGGTAACTCCCTGCACAGGCTTGCAGCCATCTCCAAATTGCATGGTGGGACAGGAGGATGGAACATTGTGTGCCTTGTCTTCTCTTTCGCTCCTTCTTTTATTCATGCTCTTTCCCTCCCTCCCTTCTCTCTCTCTGTCTCTCTCTCCTCCCTCTCTCTCCCCTCCTCCCTATCTCTCCCTCCTCCCTTGCTCTCCCCCTTCTCTCTCACCCTGCCTTCCCCCCTCTACTCTCTCTCCCCCTCTAGCTCTGTCTCCCCCTCCTCTCTATCTCTCTCCCCCGCTTCCCTCTCTCTGTCTCTCTCCCCCCATCTCTCTCCCCCATCTCTCTCTCTCTCTCTCTCTCTCTCTCTTTCCTCCCCTCTCTCTTTTCTTCTCTGTTCTAGTCAATAAATAGTATGGAACCCTCAGTGATGAAGAAACATTCTTGCCTGACTACACAGGCTTCGGGACACTCCTGTCCCATTCTCTATATTGCACTAAAGCCACCATGCTCTTTCGTCCTAGCTGCTGTGCGGAGAAACAGCCTACACACTGTGCCCACGGAGATGCAATTTCTTGCCAACGCAGAAAAGTAAGTTCTACAGTGAAGTGAAATTTCTACAGGAGCCAGGGCTTGGTCGAGGATGCTGAACAGGAATTCAGTGCTGCGAACCGTTTCCCTCCCACCTCAGATTCTCTCCAAATGCCCCAGTGCCAGGTTCCCACCATTCACCCTTGCGGCATAGACGTGACTCTTGTGGCCTCCTTTGTAAAAGTGCAGATGAAGAAAGTGTCGGGGCACACAATGAATCCCTAAAGGTGAGGCCGGGAGTCTTGGGAGATTTCTTCTCGAAAGCAGGAGCCCAAAGACCAGGAGAGCACAAACCACACGCCAGACAGGTCAAGAGGCTCTAAAGACAACACATGTCCTATGAAACAGGAGCAGCCCTTCACACCTACATGACTTAGAAAGCGTCTTCCCACTGGGGTCACATTTAGTCTCAGTAACCTTTGCATATGGCAGCATGGTGGAGATTGTGGGGTTTGAACTTATGCAGACCTGACTTGGAATTCTGTCTCTGCCACTTCCTGTCTATGTGACTTGGACAAGTCACTTAACCTCTCTGAGTCTCAGTCAGGCTTCTCCTACCAGCTAGACTGATATTGGAAACTCACCTTATAGGGTCATTCTGAAACTAAATGAGATACTGTTGATACAGCAGGATGGCTGGGCTTTCCGCCTGCAGTTGGAAGCACTTGTTCTTAAGACATTGTTGTCTCGCTCTCACAGTGATGAAGCCACAGGGAGTGAGGTGCTTTACCCAAGGCAGTGTTGAGCGTTGGTCAGGTCTGTTTCCTCCATTCAGCAGATGCTTACTGAGAGCTTATGATGAGGCAAGCACCGGTCCAGGGACAGGGGATACAGACAAGAATCCCAGCCCCTGTGGAACTTACATCCCAGTGGCAAGAAATAGATGAATGAATGGAAGCTGTAGCCTATCAGAGGGATGGTGAGTCTCTGAGGGAGAACCAAGCTGGAAAGAGGGTGAGGGAGGTGGGTGGGAGTGAGAAGGGGCAGTTTGGAAATGGGTGGCCAGGGAAAGCCTCACCAAGAAGAAGTTGCTTGAGCAACTCCGGCAGGAGGTGAGGGGTCATGGGTCACCTGTAGAAAGAGTGTTCTCAGCAGAAGGACCAGCATGTGCAAAGCTCCTGAGCGTTCAGAGAGCAGCAGGAAGCCAGTGTGGCTGGAGGCGTATGAGCAGATGGCAGAAAGGGTCAGAGGGATGACTTGGGGGTGAGAGGGTGGTGGAGGGGACACAGTATGTGAGACCTCATGAGCCATTGATAGTGCCTTGACTGAGATCGAAGCCAACGGAAGGTTTTAGCCAAGGACAGACATGACTTGACATCCATTTCATCCCATGGCCTGTGCTCCTTCCTGACACCACATGTAGGGATTTTGAGTCCAGCTTTGAGACTAGTTCTGTGACTGGCCCTGCCACTCACGACCATGGAACCTGGGAGTAGGATTCAAACATCTGCCCGTGAAAGGCTTATACTGGGTTTATTGGAAAAGACTCAGTTCCCACCCCCAGAAATCCATGTCCATCGGATGCAAACCCCTTCTCCTCTCTGGGCCTCGGTTTCCCCATCTGAACAAAAAAGATAAGCCCTATGGCCCTTTCTGCTCTCTTCTCCTCCTTCTGATATTTACTCTGGTTGGGATCCCCAGGTCTGAGGGGGGCCACAGTTCTGGACCTAGCCAGTCACCCCTGTGAAGTCAGACCATGGCACTGGTTTCCAGCTGCTCCTGGTTTTTATCGTCCCGTCACATGGGAAACTGGCTACTCAGACCCCAGATCATGCCCACACTGCCCTCTGGGGAAGGGGTCCCTTACGTAGTAATTAAGGCCAGAGGGTATTTGGATTACCTTTCATTCTTTAAAAAAATTGTTACCAGTTTTAATTTTTACTTTAAAGAAAAGAATATAAAAATAATCTTTAAAATTTTGATTTGCTACATGGTTCACTTTTTTAAAATAATAATTTCTTTTATTCTAACCTTGTTGAAGTATAATTGGCAAATAAAAATGCTGTATTCAAGGTGTACGATGTAACATTTTGATATAAGGGCACATTGTGAAATGACTTCCACCATCAAACCAATGAATATATTCATCACCTCACATTGTTACAACATTACAGAAATTCTAAATTTTATTCATTTATAAAAATTTTATAATAACGCATGTCAAAAAATACTCTTCAACAAAAACAAAACGTATTTGGTGTCTCATTCCCAGAGGTGGATGATAACAGTTAAGTAATATCATTCGAGACAATTCTTTGACATCTATATACACAAATGCATTTTTATTTTTTTATTTTTTGAGTTGGAGTCTCACTCCGTCGCCCAGACTGGAGTGCAGTGGTACGCTCCCGGTCACTGCAGCCTCAACCTGCTGGGCTCCGGCGATCCTTCCACCTCAGCCTTCCAAATAGCTGGAACTACAGATGCGCACTACCATGCCGGCTAATTTTTTATTTTTGTAGAGATGAAGGCTCGCCAAGTTGCCCAGGTAGGTCTTGAACCCACGGGCTCAGGCAATCCACTCACCTCGGCCTCCCAAAGCCCTGGGATTACAGGCTGAGCCACCGAACCCGGCCCATAAATGCATTTTTAAATGAAAAATTGATACTGTTCTATATGTTGTTTTGTAACCTGCTATTTTATATAATAAAGTATAGTGGACATCTTTTGCCTCAGTAAGTTTGTCAACATCATAATCTTTTAATTATATACTTAATAGTATTAATTACACTCTTTCCTAAAACTCTTTAACTGTGCAAGAAAAACAACCCAGAAAATACAAATAAGGAACAAAACAGAAAACAACAAAAAACAGAAACAAAATACCGCACCCCTGAGAACGGCACCAAAACAACTTTGTAGGTATCATTCTAGAATTTGTAAGGACTCACATTCATGAAGCATGAATGTTTCTAAAATTTAAAAAACAGCCTTTTCACTTTAGTTTGTGAATGGACAGCTTTTGTCTTAAGAAACACCTATCTAAATCATCATTCTTTTTTTTTTTTGAGTTGGAGTCTCACTGTTGCTCAGACTGGAGTGCAGTGGAGTGCAGTGGCCACTCCCAGCCACCGCAGCCTTGACCTGTTGGGCTCCGGCGATCCTTCCGCCTCAGCCTTCCCAGTAGCCGGAATTACAGGCATGCGCTACCACACCCGGTAGATTTTTTGATTTATTGTAGAGATGAGGTCTTGCTGCCCAGGCGGGTCTTGAACCCGCAGGCTCAGGCAATCCACTCACCTCAGCCTCCCAAAGGCGCGGGATTACAGGCTGAGCCACCGAGCCCTGCAAATCATCATTCTTAATAGCAGCATTGGCGTTCCATCCAGAAAGAAGGTCATCTTTCTTATCAGTTCCCTTCTGGTGGACATTTAAGTTGGTTTCCATTTAAATCATATTGGATGCCACGGTGAACTCCCTCGTACCTACCCTGAGACCCCTGTCTATTTCTTGAGAATAAATCTTTGGAGTGGAATATCTGAGCTGAAGGCTTGCACATCTTTAATGGTTTTGATACCTGTGCCAAACTGGCCTTCCAGAAAGACCACTTAGCTCTCCCAGCCCTGGGAGAGGCGGGGGTTGGCCTGTGTCTCCACGTGTTCTGATGGCTTCTCTCTGGATTTGTTTAAAGCAAAGGCCACCCTGAGGAGACGGAGGTTCCACTGGACCTGCCGGCTGACTTCAAGAAGGAGGAGGAGTATCGCAGAAACATCTGGAAAGGCTTCCTCATCTCCATCCCCTACTCAGCCAGCATCGGGGGTACAGCCACCCTCACGGGCACGGCCCCCAACCTCATCCTGCTTGGCCAGCTCAAGAGGTAAAAGCGAGTGTCCCCTCAGGTGCCGAGGCCACTGCTGTTGTTCCTCTTCCTCCTCTTCTTCCTCTTTTCTCATTCATTCAGCCTTCAAGACTGTGTATTGGGGGCCTTCTATGGTCCAGGCTCTGTGGACACAGCCATGCACAATCCCAGCAAGATCCCTGCCCTTGGGGAACTTCCATTCAGAGACGGGCAATACATGAAAAAAGCAGATGGAGATGTAACATGTCTGTGTGATAAGTTAGGAAATGAAATAAAGCAAGCCAGAGGGCAGGAGTGATGAGAGTGGGTGCTGTTTTGTATAGGTTGGTGAGGGATGTCGGTCATCTCTGATAAGGTGACATTTAAGCAGAGATCTAGATGGGAGGGAGTGAGCCACGTGGACGGGAGGGAGTGAGCCACGTGGACGGGAGGGAAGAGCACTCCAGACAGAGGCAATGGCTCATGGCTCAAAGGCTTTGAGGCAGGACTGTCCCCGAGGAGGCTCAGGGAATGGCAACCAGACCAGGGAGGCTGGGGAGCCCAGGGTGAAGGGAGGTTCCTAAGGGTCCCTGTTTCCCTCCACGTGGGGTGGGGAATCAGAGCCAGCAGAGGAGCCACCAGCTGAAGGCATCTGCGGCTGTCATGTCCCGGGAGAAGCCTTCAGCCGTGGGCAGGGTCCCCAGTAGAATGGGCCCTGCCAGGAGGTGGTGTCCTCAGCAGTGACTGTGTGGTGGCAGTTAGCACGAGAAACTAAAGAATTCTCTGGCTATCTGACTTATTGATTCCATTATTTATTGGTTTATTCTGATTATAAAGTGATATAGGCATGTTATAGAACACGTGGAAAATATGGGAACAAAAGTTTGGAATACTTCAATCCACTGTTGCTATTTTCACAGACTTCCTTCTGGTCCTTTCTATGGTCATATCTTAAGTGTGTGTACATATTTAACACTATGTCTTTGTATTGTTTACAGTTTTATAGTCTGATTTTATTATTATTAAAATTTTTTAGAAAACATAATTTTTAATGACTATATGTTATTCCTTTTTGGATATCCCTAATCCTGAACATTTGTTTTCATTTTACAACATTTGGGGTCTATGAGGATATGGAACAAGTAGAGCAAAGGTTTTGATAACTCCCACACTCACTAAAAACATTTCAATGAGTTGCCAACATTTTTTTTCTTGAGTTGGAGTCTCTGTCGCCCAGGCTAGAGTGCAGTGGCATGCTCATGGCCACCCCAGCATCAACTTGCTGGGCTCAAGTGATCCTTCTGCCTCAGCCTTCCAAGCAGCCAGAACTACAGGTGCGCACTACCATGCCCTGCTAATTTTTAAAAATTTATTGTAGAGATGAGGTCTTGCCAAGTTGCCCAGGCTGTTCTCAAACCTCTGGGCTCAGACAGTTATCTCACCTCGGCCTCTCAAAGTGCTGGGATTGCAAGCTTAAGCCACCATGCCCAGACAATTGCCAACATGTAGACATCACATAATTTCAAGGGAAAACCCAGGTCTTGGCTTACTGGCCCTGCGCTCTTACGTGGTGCCCATGGGGAGCAAATTCCATCTGACTCCTAGAATGGGGCGTGCTCTCTTCAACTCACCATTGTTAGTCTGGCTGGCTTCACTTTGGTACTTTTCTGACCCCCAGAAACAGACTATTGACTGTAGGGCATCAGTGGTCCCACTAGGACAGAATCAAGGAGAGGAAAAGAAGAGGAAAAAGGTATTTTCTATTAGAAGGGAAGGAAGACTCCGTGCCAAGACTCCCAGGAGACCCTCACCTTCTCCCCTTGGCCCACTGCTTCTAGTAACACCTGTTCCCCTTTCCACTCCTCAGATGGGCATAGCTGCCCTTGATCTGTCCTCATCTACTTCTGTTCTCCAGTTTCTTCCCGCAGTGTGATGTGGTGAATTTCGGCTCCTGGTTCATTTTCGCCTTCCCTCTCATGCTGCTGTTCCTGCTGGCTGGCTGGCTCTGGATCTCCTTCCTATATGGGGGAATGAGCTTGAGGTACCTCTCATTTCTTCTTGGGAAATGGAGTGGGAATGAAGATACACAGGGGCGTAGGGGTCAGATGGCACTGGATGGGAGTTCCAGCTTCCTGGCTCACTAGGGAGTAGCCTTCCTAGTCTCAGTCTCCGCCTGGAAAAATGGAGGATGATTGTTATTATCTCATGTCTTGACAGTCCAGAGATGTGAGAATTAAAAGGGGTGTTTGGCCAGCCTGCCATGCCTAGGCCCTCTGCTAACCACCCATCATTAATAATTACTAATAGCGTTGTCATTAAATAAGGTAAACACTTATGACTGGGCACAATGGTTCATGGCTATAATCTTAGCACTTTGGGAGGCTGAGGTGGGAGGATCACTTGAGACCAGGAGTTCAAGACCAGCCTGGGCAACATAGCAAGACCTTGTCTCTACAAAAAAATGAGAAAAAAGCCGGGCTCGGTGGCTCAGCCTGTAATCCCGCGCCTTTGGGAGGCTGAGGTGAGTGGATTGCCTGAGCCCGCGGGTTCAAGACCCGCCTGGGCAGCGAGACCTCATCTCTACAATAAACCAAAAAGTCAGCCGGGCGTGGTAGCGCATGCCTGTAATTCCGGCTACTTGGAAGACTGAGGTGGAAGGATGGCCGGAGCCCAGCAGGTCGAGGCTGCGGTGACCGGGAGCGGCCACTGCACTCCAGTCTGGGTGACAGAGTGAGACTCCAACTCAAAAAAAAAAAAAAAATGAGAAAATCAGCTGGGTGTGGTGGCACATGCTGGTAGTCCCACTACCTGAGAGGTTGAGGCAGAAGGATCATCGCTTAAGCCCAGGAGGTCGAGGCTAAGGTGAGCTGTGATCTGTGCCACTGCACTCTAGCCTGGGTGACAGAGTGAGATCCCCCCAACTCAAAAAAAAGGGTAAACACTTAAGACCAGAGAAGGGAGTACACTGTTTAGCACTGTATGAGTTCCTGTACAAGTTGGTGTAGCATGAGGACAAGATATTAAATAGCATCAGATCATATCGTGGGAGAAATATTTATCAACTCTCATTAATCTATGTGCTTAAGTTGAGAGAAAGTCTCAGTTGGGTGCTGGAGGGACTTTAGCAACTGTCTCACATTTCCAAGTTGGCCTTTTAAACAAAGAGCAAGCCTCAGACTGATACTTGAGACAGTAATGGTGCCTAGCCAAAATATAATACTAAGGCTTTGATTTCCATGTTTATTTGTATGGTTACTTTAATTTGGATAAGCAACACGCACATATAGCTATCAAAAGTGAAAATAATACAAAGAGGTATTGTTATACTGCAGTGAGAATGCTTCTTCCCGGCCATGCCTACATTGGCCTGTTTGCCCCAAATACCCCCCAAACGGGTAGTCATTTCCATTGGTTTCCTGGGTAATCTTCCAGAATTTTTTTAAGCAAGTATGAGCAGACACAAATCTATTTTTCTGGTCTTTTTGACAGATTTCATTTTGTACATTAACGGTCATTTTTATAAGATAAATTTCTAGAAGTGGGATCTCTGGATCAGAGAATAAAGACATTTTTATTTTCATAGATACAATCAAACCATTCCCATAAAAATGGTACATAATCACTTCTCCCATGCATAATGTATGAGGGTGTCTATTTTCTTGCCACAAAGTGGACTTTTGCCAATTTGAGAAGAGAAAAATAACTTGTGTTTGTTTTATTAAGAGTAATTTTGAGCCGGGCTCGGTGGCTCAGCCTGTAATCCTGCACCTTTGGGAGGCTGAGGTGAGTGGATTGCCTGAGCCCGTGGGTTCGAGACCCGCCTGGGCAGGCGAGACCTCATCTCTACAATAAATCAAAAAATTAGCCGGGCGTGGTAGCGCGCACCTGTAATTCCAGCTACTCGGAAGGCTGAGGTGGAAGGATCGCCGGAGCCCAGCAGGTCGAGGCTGTGGGTGAAAAAAGTAATTTTGAGCAATTTTTCATATGTCTGGAAGCCACTGGTATTTTCTTTCCTGTGACTTGTTAAACTGTGTGTTCATGCTTTTTGTACATTTTTCAAATAAATTATTAGTATTGTTCTTATTAGTTTCTAGTACTCTTTATATATTAGAAAGACTAGTAGTTATTCTGCAATAGGCATAGCAGATATTTTTTCCTGATTTGACTTTTGACTTTGCTTATGGTGCTTTTCTTCATGTAGAATTCTTTTAAAATTTTTATGAAGGTGAATGTATCAATCTTTTCTCATAAGGCTTCTGAAGTTTCCATTACAGTTTGAAAGGTTTTCCCATCAGAGGAGTTATGAAAGAATATTCCCTTGTTTTCTTCTAGTGTTTTTATATATTTTCTATTTAACTCTCTGATCTTTTTGGAGTTCATCCTTACTCTAAAGTGTGAAGTTTGAATCCAACTTTGTTTTTTATTCCAGATGACCGCTCAGTAGTCTTAACTTCATTTATTGGCACACAAAATTTTTTAAATTTTGATGAAGTCCAATTAATCTCTCTTTGGTTACTTGTGCTTTTGGTGTCATATCTAAGAAACTGTTGTCCAATCCAAGGCCCTGTTTATCCCTGTTTTCTTCTAAGAGATTTATGATTTTAGTGCTAACATTTAGGTCTTTCATCCATTTTGAGTTAAATTTTGTATATGGTATGAAGCAGGAGTCCAAATTCATTCTTTTGCACATGAATATCCAGTTTTTCTAGCACCAGTTGTTCAAAGACTGTTCCTTCCCCCCGAATGGTTTTGGTGTCCTAGTCAAAAATCAATTGGACATGCATGGATAGGTTTATTTCTGGACTCTCAATTCTGTTCCATTGATCATATGTATAACATAATTTTCGACACCACTCTGAGATACTTTATCATAGACTAAATTCTCTTTTGTGGTTGAGTCTATTTCTAGACTTTTTATTTTCTTCCACTGATTTCTCTGTATTTTCAAGCACCTGTTTGATTAACTAAATATTTCTAAACCTGGGAGTCATATGATCAGGTTCACATTTTAAAAAAAATCAACCAGGCTGTAGGTGGGAGAAGACTTTAGAAAGGGAAGATAGGGGCAGGGAGACCAGTCATTAAGCAGTTGCAATCTCCAGAACAGAGACGATGTGGCTTGGCCAGGTGGTGGCAGTGGTGATAGGTAAGAAGTCAGTCACACCTGCAGTGGCCACTCCTAACCTCCCTCTTTCTGTTTCAGGGGCTGGGGGAAGAAGAAATCTGAGATAAGAGCTGATGCAGAAGACAAGGCTCGGGCTGTGATTTGGGAAGAATTCCAGAGCCTAGGGCCCACCAAGTATGTGGGGGTCATTGGGATGGGGAGGAAGCCGGACATTAGACTCTCAGGAGAGCTGCCCCCTAGCCTGGTCCTAGGCCTAGAGGGGAAACTTTAGGATCAATGGCCTGGGAGCCTGGAGAAGGAAGATGGGAGGCAGCTTACACAGTCAGCCTTTTGCCCTGGTGCTAGGGTAGATACCCTTCAGGGTATACTTGAGGTGGGTTCTCCCACCTTCCCACCTAAGGCACCTTTCCCTCCTAGTACACAGGATATCCAGTGCTATCTCAGGTGGCTTCTAGGACCTTGCTTAATGCATGTTTCCCATGTGGTGAAAATAACTCTTATGTGGTCTTAGGCATTAACTCTCTCTGGGCCCAATATGTGAAATGGGTATATTTGGGTAACTATTTCTTCCAACATTTGGGCGTCTCTCCTTCCACCTCTGTGTACCCTTCTCTCATGTCTGTTCCCTGTGTCTGTTCCTTTCAGTGTGTCCGACTGTGTGTCTGTCTGCCTCCCTCCCTCTCTTTGCCTACTCTGTTTCTGTCTGTCAGTTTCCCTTTCTCTCTGCTTTTCTGGCTCTGTCTCTGCTCTCACTTTTCTTCTCTCTCTTGGTTCTCCAGGGGACCCTGGCAAACTCCTAGTGATAATGGTATAAACAGTTTGAGGAAGGGGATGGCTTGATGCTTGGGAAGGATCTGAGGGAACATGGAGGCCCCAGGACGTGCATGGCTCGCACCGTCAGCACCCCTCCTCTCATTCCGGGGACTTCCTGGGGAGCGGATTATTTTGTGCAGCTTTCTCAAGCAGGTCCTCAGCCCTGCCACACCCAGTGGGCACCTACCAGAGTGAGCCCGGGCCATGCTCTGGTCTGCCCGAGCCCAGGGTCAGCGTGATGCTTGCATATCTCTCCACAGGTTTGCCGAGCAGGCTGTTTTCATCCTTTTCTGCATGTTTGCCATCCTCCTCTTCTCCAGAGACCCGAAATTCATCCCTGGCTGGGCCAGTCTTTTCACTCCAGGGTGAGATTCTGGGGCCCCACAGGGTGGAGTCCAACAGGGAGATTCTAGGTGAGCCACTTGGACCTGGAGAGGCAGTTTGGTTGGGGGGACCTGTGTCCAGTTTACACCTATTGTCCCATATAATTATCAATAGCTCCCTCTTTCACTCCAAAGAGTTTAGGTTTGGATGCTAAAACATTTCATTTCTCACTTGTTGGGAGCTTTGGCTTTGGAATAAGAAAAAACAAGGTTAGAATTCTAGCTCTGCCACTTACGGGTTGCATGAGTCGGAGGCAAAACCATCCATTCAATCAACATTTATTGAGCATGCATTACGTGCTAAGCCAGATGCTGAGGCTGGGGACATAGACAAAAACAAGTAGTTCGACAAAAAAATAACTGCAGATTATAATGAGGGCTATGAAGGAAAGAGTGAGAGGGTTATTTTATAAAATAATACACTGGGGGCATTGACTTTGGATAGTTCCGGGAAGAACCAGAGGTTAGGAAGAGCGGAGATTAAAAAAAAAAATAGTGGAGATACCCTGGGAATGTCTACTGAAGCCTGAGCTAGGAACAAACTTAGCACATTTGGAGAACTGAAAGAAGCCCAGTGTGACTGAGGCCTGGTGGGAAGGGAGGAAACTGGAAACCGGGTGAGATGGAGCTGGAAGGGTGGATGAGGGCCAGGTCAGACTTGTCGGGCATGTTATGCATTTTCATCTTTTTTTTTTCTTCTGAGAGCAGTGGGCAGCTATTGGAGCATCTCAAGTTGCTAAACCTCTCTGTGCCTCAATTTTCTCATCTTTAAAATGGTGTTGAAATAGTACACTTCTCACTGAATTGTTCTAGGGATAAATGAGTCAATGCACGTCAAGTTATTAGGATGGCGCCTAAGAATAACTCAATAATTGTGAGCTGTATTTATTAGGAAATGGATGGGGGCCAAAAATATAGGTGAGAAGAATAGTTAAGAGCTATAACACCATCAAGGTGGCCCCTGTCTTCTGGGAAAGGTGTGAGCAAACCACAGCTCATGGATCAGATCTAGCTCGCCACTTTCTTTCGAATGGTTTTTACATTTTTAAAAGGCTGGGGAAAAATCAAAAGACAAATAATATTTTGTGACGCTTGAAAATGGAAATTCAAATTTTAGTGTCTACAATAAAGTTTGTACTGGTTCACAGCCACATCTGTTCAAGTACATATTATCTATGACTGATTTCATGCCACAATGTCAAAGTTGAATCGTGTTGGAGAACATGTGGCCCACAAAGCTGAAAACATTTTGCTGTGTGGCTTTTGACAGAAGATGTTTGCTGACCCCTGGTCTAGGGGGATGTTTTGATGACTTGAGTGAAGGTGGTAGCAGAGGGGTGGGAACTATCAAGGTATCTTTCAAAGTTAGATGTGGTGGGACTTGAACCGGGTTGGATTTGGGGCTGTGTGGAAAAGGAGCGCCTGCCCAGGTGGTGGTTCGTTGGAGCAGAACATTCTTCAGGGAGGCGGGGTGGCTCCTCCACAATTCCATCTAGGCCTTGGTTTAGACTTGTCAAGCTCAGTAGACAGGTGGCTGTGCAAGACTGGAGCTCAGAGGAGGTGTTTAGGGTACAGATATAAATCTGAGAGTCATTGTGTAAATGTGGGACTGAAATCCATAGGGGTTGATGGGCTCAGCAAGGGGAAGTGCGTAGGGAGGGTATGGAAGACTCCGAGGAGCCCCAAGCTCCTAGGAGCTGGATAGAAGAAGATGATCCTGTTACAGAAACAGAGAAGCAGTCAGTGAGGTCGGAGCTCACTGTGGACCTGTGAGCCAGGAACCTGGAACTGTGGGCCAGGAAAGGCTGAGGGAGGGGAGAGTTTTCAGGAAGAGTGAATGGGCACTGTGTCCAGTTCTGGTGTGAGCTGGAACGTGATTGGATGGGAGATGTGTCTGCTGGGTTGGGACAGACCTGATGATGCTGATCAGCACCATTCGAGAGAGATACGATATGAGCCACAGATGTCTTTTAAATATTTTAGTAGCCACATTATAAAAGCGAAAAGAAACGAGTGAAATGACTCTTAATAATATATTTTATATATAAATCATGATTGAAATAGTTACATAGAATATGTATGTTCCTTTCCCACATTCAGTCTGTAAAACGGAATGTGTATTTTGCATTCAAAGCACATCTCAGTTTGGTCTTGCCACACCTCAAGTGCATACTAGCCCACATGTGGCTTGTGGCCACCATGTGGAAAAATCCAGGTAGCTCACCTTCTGAGCTTCAGCCTCCTTGCTGGTATAGTAGGTGAGCTAATCTCCTGAAGGTCGTTATAAGGAAGAAAAAAATAATAATTTCAGAGAGCCAAGAGAAGAAGTTCTTATTGCTATTACTATTTTTTTTAATTTTTCCAAAAGGCAAGTGCTTTTTTTTTTCAAGTGAAAAATGGGTGTTATAAGCACCCCAACAATCCAGAGAAAGAGAAAATCACCTAGAATCTCAGTCTTCAGTTCTGATATACATCTTTCTGACTTTTAGAAAATGCCTATCTGGGAACTGCTCTGCATTTTGATCATGTTGTTGGTTATAGGACTGTATACGTTTGTCAAAACTTGCTGAATTTATGGTGAAAATGGGTCTATTTTGCTGTGTGTTAATTCCTCAATAAAACACATGCAGGCTGGGCATAGTGGCTCATGTGTCTAATTTCAGGACTTTGGGAGAGCAAGGGCTTTGAGATGCCAAAATGGGAGAATTGTTTGAGGCCAGCAGTTGAAGACCAGCCTGCACAACATAGCGAGACTTCTGTATCTACAAAAAATATATAAAAATAGGCTAGGCATGGTGGCACACGAATGTAGTCCTAGCTACTCGGGAGACTGAGACAGGAAGATTACTTGAGCCTGGGAGTTCAAGGGTGCAGTAAGCTGCCATGGTGCCACTGCACTGCAGCCTGAGCAACAGAGTGAGACCCTGTTTTTTAAAAAATAAAAAATAAATAAAATAAAAAAAAAAAACACATGTCAATTAGCTAAAAAGAACCTATTGAAACACAAAATTTTTAAAAACAGAAATGTGATCACAGTAAACTTATTTCTAATCTGTGTTTCTCTTTTTCGCTGAATTACAAAAGTTACACATATTCATAAAAAATTCAAACAAAGCTGAATCGAAAAGGAAAAAGTGAATTGCTCTTCATCTACCTTCTGTTCCACTCCCCAGAGATGACGGCAATGAACAGGTTGGTGTGCAACATTCTAGATGGGCACACATGTCTTATACATACACATACACATAGGTAGACATGCATACATATCTTTTTTTTTTTTTTTGAGTTGGAGTTTCACTCTGTTGCCCAGACTGGAGTGCAGTGGCTGCTTCCGGCCACCGCAGCCTTGACCTGCTGGGCTCCGGTGATCCTTCCACCTCAGCCTTCCAAGTAGCCGGAATTACAGGCGTGTGCTACCACGGCTGGCTGCTTTTTTGATTTATTGTAGAGATGAGGTCTCACTGCCCAGATAGGTCTCGAACCCGCGGGCTCAGGCAATCCACTCACCTCAGCCTCCCAAAGGCGCGGGATTACAGGCTGAGCCACTGAGCCCGGCTATGCATACATAACTTAACACACATGCACATAAGACTTAATGCACACATATGTATAAGGATACAGGTACATATAACTTAATACACATGTGTAGACATATATGTACACATATCTTAATACATACATAAATGTATACATATAACAAAACATTGGAAAATGCAACCTTATGATCATGGACAACTTGCTATTTTGGACTTCATTTATTCTGTTTAACCAATTCTTAACTGGATTGTGTCCAATACTACAAATAAAAATTTGCTTTCAAAAAATGTTTACAAGGTATCTTTATTGTATTTCTATGTCAATACCTAAAGATCGACATCATCTTTTATCTTTTTTTTAAACACATGCAGTGTCTTTCATACTATGAATAGAACACAATTTATTTAAACATATCCCTATTAAGAAGAGTCCATTGTTTTACACTCTTATCAATAATGAGCATCCCTGCAAAGAATTTGCACAGAATCCGACGATTTTCTGAGGTTAAATTCCTAGAAGTAGACTGACTAGATCGAAGGGTATTCACATACAAAATGGGGTCTATTTTGTTTTGTTTTCATGAGTTGAGATCTCACTCTGTCACTCAGGCTGGAATGCAGTGGCACGATCACAGTTCACGGCAGCCTCAACCTCCTGGGCTCAGGCAATCCTCCCACCTCAGCCTCCTGTGTAGCTGGAACTTCAGGCACGTGTCACCACACCACACCACACTAATTGTTTTATTTTTTTTGTAGAGACAGGGTCTTGTTACCCAGGCTGGAGTACAGTGGCACCATGGCAGCTCACTGCAGCCTTGAACTCCTGGGCTCAAGTAATCTTCCTGACTTAGCCCCCTGAGACAGGAAGGCAGTTTGAGCATGATGCCAACTGTCCAGAAGGCTCAACTCACTTACTCTTTCTCTCTCTGTGTACGTTGCCTATATCCTCACCAGGCTTTATCCCCTTTCCAAGTTTTGCCTGTGAGAAGATGAATGGTATTCCATTAGTGTTTTGATTTGTATTTCTCTGATTATAGTGATACTGACCATCTTTTCCAAATCCTTGGCCATTTGGATACTCTTCTTTCCAATGTGTGAGCTGAAAGACCTTTTGTTAGAACTCAGAGCCAGAACAAGGCACATCTCCACAGACTTGGTCTGGCCTTGAACAAGTCGTTCCTGCTTTCTGATCCTCGAGTCCTCATCTGCAATGGAAGGTGCCTCCCCTGAGGGCTTGATGCCTACAAAGCTCCCCTAAAGGACACACTGTGGATGCATGAAAGGTAGCAGTTAGGTTTTGAGGGACTGTGAGGCTGGGCTGATCTGGGCTCTACTGGTGTGAGTGGGCTGCAACTTCAGGTGGTGAGCTGCCCATCCCAGGAGGGATTCAAGCACAAGTTGAAGAAAGACATATAGGGTTCTCACAGGAGTCCAGGTTAGGGTGATTTATGGGGGTTCCAAGATCCCAATATTCTGTGGCTCTCAGATTTACGCCTCATTTGTCAAGTGCCTCTTCCTAGGGTCCCTGAACTGGGAGGATAAGCATTTGCTTGGGCTCAAGCAGCATCGAAATGCCCCCGGGAGCTGGGTAAAGGGCTTTTGCATCACATTGCATGCAGTGCACGACGGAATCCAGGGGCCCCACTTCCAACAATGCCACCTTCACCCTGGGCCTAATTCCCTTCCACAAATCCTCATTGCAAATCTGCCAAACCTTGGCCCGCTGAGACGTCCAGGGTCACATGCTTTGGGGCCTTCTCATCGTAGGTTTCTTTCTGATGCTGTCACCGGTGTGGCTATTGTCATCATCTTGTTCTTCTTCCCGTCCCAAAGGCCGTCTCTCAAGTGGTGGCTTGACTTCAAAGGTAAGGCAGTGGAGACCGGGATGTCAGTGGGCTTGGTGAGGACCGGCATGGCACACAGAGCCAGCAGCCTGGAGCAGCCCCATTGTATTGACCACGTGGTCCTGCAGGTTCCCCTGTCATGGTCTGAGCAGTCATCTGACATGGGAACTTAGGGCTGCCCAAGGTGGTAGTCCAGGACAGGGGTTAGCAACCACAGTCCTCGGGCCAAGTCCCTCCAGCTGTCTGTTTTTGTACAGCCTGTGAGCTAAACATGGTTTTCACATTTTTACATGGTTGAAAAAAAAGTCAAAAGAAAAATATTTCTTGACACATGAAAGTTACATGAAATTCAAATTCAGTGTCCATAAATAAACTTCTGCATTTCCTCAAGAAATCTGTGAAAATTCATTTTCTTTAGTTACGTAAGTACCTACACAATAGCCTCTATTTGGCCTCTTGGCCCATAAAGCAAAAAAAAAAAAAAAAAATCACTTTGTGGGAGGAAAAAAACAATCCTTTGGCCCAAAGCAGGAGCGGCCCTTCAGTTGACCGAGGAGCCAGACATGAAACGCCAGTACCAGGCTTCACCCAGGCACGAAGGGGGTGGGAGTGAGGCAAGCTGTCTAAGGCCTTTCGGATTCTGCTTTGTAAAAACCACTGAGCACCTCCTAGCCAGTGTGCCAATTCGCGACCCCACTGGTTTCCAGTAGATACCTGCCAGAAGGTGTCATCGACACCTGCAGCCTTGTGACATCTGCTGCCCCTGGTGGAGGCGGCCATGGGGTGCAGAGCCTCTCTGGGCCCCGAGTCAGGAAGTCGTTAGCATCTAATATGGATGTCACGCCAGATAGTCCCAGCCAGGGTTTGAGCGTGGGGAGGATAATGTGTGGATCCCGTAGGAAGAGAAGGATTTCCCAGGGCTCTGTGAACAGCCCTTGTAGCATAGCTGGGTCTCAGGGAGGCTGGACCCAGATCCAAGGAGGACCGGCTGTGGGCGTGTGCACCCTGCAGTCAAACAGGATGCGGCTCTCCTCTCCATGTCTGCTTCTGTCTTCCATCCGGCTCCGCTCATCATTCCCTCTGGGCACCACTTGTTGTTGCTTCATCGTTTCTACTCTCCTTAGTTTTTGTTTTTTGAGTCAGGGTCTCACAATCATGGCTCACCGCAACCTTGACCTCCTGGGCTCAATCCTTCTACCTCAGTCTCCCACGTAGCTGGAACTACAGGCACGTGCCCCAACACCTGGCTAATTTTGTTGACTTTTTTGTAGAAACGAGGTCTTGCTATGTTGCCTGGGCAGGTCTTAAACTCCTAGGCTCAAATGATCTTCCCGCCTCAGCTTCCCAAAGTGCTGGGATTACAGGTGTGAGCCACCACACCCGGCCTCTACTCTTCTTCGTTTTTGCCTCCTTATGGTTTCCGCTTCATTCCAGTTGCTACTTTTTTGAGGCTTCTGTTCCCTTGGAGAGTCTGCCCTCCATGACTCCCTTGAATCCTGCTTCTTCGTGACCTCTGTGCCCTTGTGGCAGCTATGCCCTCGCAGGTGCTTCCTCTTCCCAGCTTCTGCTCTCTTGTGGGCTCACTCCCTCGCAGAGTCTGTCCACTCCCTCGTAGCCTTCCCACCTGCTTCCTTGGTGACCCTCAGCCCACTCGCGCCCCTCCTGAGTCCTACAGTCCCTTTTTCTCCATCCTTTCACCTCAGGCATCGCCTCCCTTCACCTGGGTGCCTCTCTATTTCCCACTGACACTTCTAAGAGTGTGAGCCTGGTTGGTCCAGCTTCTTCTTATGTGGGCAGATCCTCCCTCACAAGGCTACCCGTGCTTCTGTCACCTGGGGGAGCCTGCAATGCCCACGGCTTTCTCTTGTCTGAGGATGACTCATATCCCAGCCCTGCTGCTAATTTGCTGCGAGACCTCAAGGAAGCGCCTGTGATCTCTGGAGCTTGCTTTCCCGCTTAGAAAAGGAGTAAGTCCCTTTGACGCCTTCCACCTCTGGCATTCAGTGGTTTTATAGATCAGGGGTTGCAAACCCAAATGCCCACAGGAAGGTCGCATATAGATACAGCAGATTGGGAGCAGGAAAATGTGTTCCATGAAATGCATGGCCCTCCTCATCCAGTTGTCTTTCACATTTTTGAAGAAGACAACAACTTCTTTAGTACAAGGAAGACAACAGTTGAGGATAGTTATGAGTGGCAGACCTTCGGCATTAGGGCATGGTGGGGTCTGGAAAACCCCCCCAGAGGTTGAAGAAGGCAGATGTTACTCAGTTCCTGTTGATTGTCATCATGCTGGAAAACAGGACTATTTTCGTCTGTCTCCAGGCGGATGGCCCCAGCCCGGAGATGGTGCCCTACCACCCATGGGCCAAGTCCAGCCCACACCTGCTTTTATAAATAGCGTTTTCCACAGCCACGCCCATCTGTTTGTATATTGCCTCTGCGGCTGTCATGCTACACCAATGAGGGAGTCACAGCAGAGTCTGTACAGGGAGCTGCAAAGCCGCAACAGTCCGCTCTGTAGCTCTTTACAGAAGAGTGTGCTGGCCCTCACCCCCTACATTTTAACCACTGCCAAGTTTGGGGAAATAAAAATCACCCCCTAACTTCACAGGCCCAAGGTCCTCTTCACTTCTAGTTTTCTGAAGTTCCTTCTCCCCCCTCCTCTTTGTACACATCCAAATACAAAGAAAGCCTTTTCTCTTAGAAATTAGAATGAAAATCGCACTTGAACTCCGGGTGCAGTAACTCAAGCCTGTTATCCCAACACTTTGGGAAGCTGAGGTGAGAGAATCTCTTGAGCTCAGGAACTGGAGACTAGCCTGGGCAGCATAGTGAGACCCTGTCCCTACAAAAAAAATTTAAAAATTAACCGAATGTGGTGGCACACACCCGTAGTCCCAGCTACTCAGGAAGTTGAGGCAAGAGGATTGTCTGAGCCCAGGAGTTTGAGGCTGCAGTGAGCCATGATTGTGCCACTGCACTCTAACCTGAGAGACAGGATGAGACACTGACTCAAAAAAAATTGCACTTGTGCAGAAGGGCTATTGGGAAATTTAAATAATATCCTGCATGTGGAGTTCCAGAAGATTCTCAAGCTGTAGGAACCAGTAGAATTATTTTCATTCTGAGCAGAGCAGACCCCCTCCCATCAAGATGCGTTGAGGTTTATCTCCCAGCTTCAAATCAGGTGCTGGAGGCAGACTTGGCTTTCTGGAGACCACTGAGTGTCCCCACGAAGATGGGGCTGCAGGGCTGGTGGCCTCTTCCTCAGCTGAGTGGCTCTGAGTGTGCACTGGGTCCCTCTCTCTGCCCAGCTCCCAACACGGAGACAGAGCCCCTGCTGACCTGGAGGAAGGCCCAGGAGACCGTGCCTTGGAACATCATTCTCCTCTTGGGAGGGGGCTTCGCCATGGCCAAAGGCTGTGAGGTAAGACCGGTGGAGCCGCGGTGCCACGGGCCAGGGAGGTGGGGCATGTCCCAGTTCTGACCACAGAGCTGGACCAGAGCGAGGGAACAGCCTGGACCCAGTAGACACAGCCAGTTTCCTCACTTGATATTGAGATGGTCAGAGTTCCCACCTCCTGGGTCTACACTCAGCACCTGGTGTGTGGAGAAGAGGAATAAGATATGACTGGGACCCCCAAAGAGCTCACGATGGCATAATATTAATACTAATGCTAATAATAATATGCGTCAAGAGCTCTGTGACTGAAGAGGAATAACAACATACTGTGCTCGCCCCATGCCAGATGCTGTTCAACATGATTGCTGAGGCGAGAGGGCTGCTTGGGGCTGGGAGTTCAAGACCAGCCTGGGGAACACAGTGAGATCCATATAAAATAAAATAAAATGTTTGCCAGGCCTAATGGCATGTGCCTGTAGTACTAGCTACTAGGGAGGCCAAGATGGGAGGATCACTTGAGCCCAGGAGTTTAAGGCTGTAGTGAGTTATGATCGTGCCACTGCACTCTAGCCTGGGTGACAGAGGGAGACCTTGTATCTTTTTTTTTTTTTAAGTTGGAGTCTCACTCTGTCGCCCAGACTGGAGTGCAGTGGTCGCTCCCGGCCACCGCAGCCTCAACCTGCTGGGCTC
>NW_007258722.1:88454-115009 GCF_000164805.1 Carlito syrichta
GGAGGCTGAGGTGAGTGGATTACCTGAACCCGTGGATTCGAGACCCGCCTGGGCAAATTGGCGAGACCTCATCTCTACAATAAAAAAAAAAATCAGCCGGGCATGGTAGTACGTGCCTGTAATTCCGGTTACTCAGAAGGCTGAGGCGGAAGGATCGCTGGAGCCCTGCAGGTCGAGGCTGCTGCTTCACACCTGTAATCCCAGCACTTTGGGAGGCAAATGCAAGAGAATTTCTTGAGCTCAGAGGTTCAAGACCAGCCTGAGCAACATGGCGAGAGCTCATCTCTGCAACAAACAAAAAAATTAGCCAGGTGTGGTGGCACATACCTGTGGTTCCAGTTACTTGGAAGGCTGAGGCAAAAGGATCACCTGAGCCCAGCAGGTTGAGGCTGTGGTGGTCGTGAGCATGCCACTACACTCCAGCCTTGGTGACAGAGTGAGACTCTGGCTCAAATAGTAATAATAAAAAATAAATAAAATTTTAAAAAATGCTTGACACGTATTAGTTCATTTAAACCTCTCAGCAAAGCTGAGATAGGTAGATACCATTATTATTCCCATTCTATAGATAAGGAACTAAAGGCACAGAGAGGTAAAGTAACTTGCCTCACGTAACACAGCTGTGGGATCAGGATTAGAATCCAGGCAGTTTGGCTCTAGAGTCTGTGCTCTTAACCATTATGATATGACTGCTACCTAGCAATATTAATTAATTCATTAATATTGCAAATGTTTTTCCAGAGGGCTTTGTGGGCTCAGAAGTCAGGGCTGGGACTAGGGCAGGGCAAGTGAGGCACAGAGAGTGCAGAACTCCCAGGAGTGCCCACTCTCAGGGTCAGCAGGCCCTGCTCAGAGGCTATGCGAACCCATGTCCAACACAGAGCATCATGCGTTTTCTCAATCAGTCCTCACACCCACACCGCAAGCCAGGTAATGTCTTAATCTCCATTTTACAGGCAGGAAAACTGAGGCCTGGAAAATTAAGCTCTTCTCCTAGAGTCATACAACAGAACTCTGTGTAGGAGCTGGGGCTCAGCGCTCTACCCTGATTTCAGAGTCCAGCCTCCTAATTGTTCACTCTAGAGAATTCTGCACAGGCCAGGCACTGCATGAAGTCCTTGTGAACATCTGTGAGCAGCCTCTTCAGGAGCGTGTGGGACGATCGAGACTCAGTGAGTCTTCATTAGCGCCACCGAAGTAGATACGACTGCTGTCCCCATTTTCAGGACAAGGAAATGGAAGCAAAGAGAGGCGAAGTAGCTCGCCTATGTTTGCGTAGCCAGAGGAGGGTGGAGTGGTATCGTGAGGCTGAGCCTTGCCCCTAAATGCCTCGTGGACGCGGTGTTCAAAGCCACAAGCAATCAGGGTCAATATCTGGAGTTAAGGCAAAAGAAGCTGAAGTTACTTCTCATATTGCTTTCTCTTCTTAATTCTTTTTTTTAAAGATGGAATCTTGCTCTGTTGCCCAAGCTAAAGTGCGGTGGCACAATCATAGCTCACTGCAGCTCTATCTCTTGAGCTCATTTTCAGTTTCCAATAGTTACAGTGCAGGATACCTATTCACCACGTGTGCAGGTCAGAGGTCCAGGCTTGGGAATCTCTGTACCCAGATTCAGTGTCCAACTCTACGGTTCCCTGCTGGGGTACTTTGGGCAGGTTCCTTGACTTCTCTGGTTCTACTTTTTCCCATCCATGAGTGGAGGCTCAAAGTTCCTACTCTACAGGGTTGTTGGAAGGAATTAGAGACGCGGATAACTGGGCCAATGCACAGTCGATAAGAAGTGCCAGGAACTGCGTGCACATGTGCTCAGGAGATCCTCCAGCTGCAGTTCCCACAGGCTGGGCTGCCAGGAAGCAAGCTCCAGGGTGGGGATTAGCAAACAGCAGCTTTGTTAGCCTGCTCCCTTGGTGTCACCCTGTGGAAGCAGCAGGAAGGACGCAGGAGAGGACACAGCTGGGGGTAGACTCAATCCCAGGAGCTCCAGAGCTGGGATGACCCTTCATTTTTATTTTATTTTATTTATGTTTTTTTTTTTTGAGTTGGAGTCTCACTCTGTTGCCCAGGCTGGAGTGCAGTGGCATGCTCACAACCACGGCAGCCTCGACCTGCTGGGTTCAGGTGACCCTTCCGCCTCAGCCTTCCAAGTAGCTGGAACTACAGGCATGTGCCACCAGCCAGCTAATTTTTTGATTTATTGTAGAGACAAAGTTTTGCCAAGTTGCCCACGTTGTTCTTAAACCCCTGGGCTCAAGTAATCCTCTTGCCTCACCCTCCCAAAGTGCTGGAATTACAGACATAAGCCTCTGAGCCTGGCTGGGATGGCCCTTCAAAAAAGGCCCGGCTGATGGGAGGCAGCCAGCCCTCTGTATCACAGCATCCATCCAGCAGTCTAGACACAAGTGTCCCCAGGAGTGGGTGTAAGCCTGGGTGAGGCGGCTCTGCAGTCTAAGTCAGCCAATGCACTCCCTGGGCCAGGGCAGCAAGATCTCCACTGAACGTGATCTGAGTGGCACATGTAGGCTCTCTGCACAGGTCATCTCTTTTATAAAATGCATTTTATTTTATTCATAGAAAGATAGACCAGATGTGGTATCTCACCCCTATAATCCCAATGCTTTGGGAGGCTGAGGTAGGAGGATCACTTGAGGCCAGGAGTTTGGGACCAGCCTGGGCAACAACATAGTGAGACCTTGTTGCTACAAAAAAAAATTTTTAAATAGGCCAGGTGTGGTGGCACACACTTGTAGTCCCAGCTACTCGGGAGGCTGAGGCAGGAGCATCACTTGAGCATAGAAGCTTGAAGCTGCACTGAGCTATGATTGTGCCACTGCACTCTGGCCTGGACAACAGAGCAAGATCCTGTCTCATAAAAACAACAACAAAAACACACATGTACAGTGATACAGACTTCAAAGGGAACGAAAAGGTAGATGAGCAGGAGTCCCATTATTTGTTCCCATTTTAGGCGTCCTGAGACCCAGAGAGGTTAAGTGATTCTAGGTAACACAGCTCATTGACAGCAATGCTAGGATTTGAACTCTTCTAACTTTCCATTCTACTTCTTCCTACTGGGGGTGTATTAGGAAAGGCTTCCTGAAGGAAGCGACATGTTCTCCAGGTCGTGAAGAGGCATGCAATGGAAACATACCATCTGGGCTGGAATCACAGAGCTTCTGCTTCTTAGGTGTGTGACCTTTCTCAAGTTACCACTGAGCCTCCGTTTTCTCATCAGTTAAAGGAGAATAACAATGACACCCACCTGGTAGAGTTGTCACAGTTATTGAATGAGGCCATCTATGTAGAGAAATCAGAACAAAGTCCAGCACAATTGGTCATTGTGGCTGGAGAATGAAGAAAAGAAAAATCAAAATCAAAGGTGAGGTAGGAATCTGTGGCCTGAGCAACTCAGCGAATGGGTGCCATTTACCATGGGGACCTGAACCCAGCCTGGCCCTGAGGCAGGGAATGGATGGGATGCCTCGCATCCCAGAGGTACCCGGCTTTCAGTGGGGGCTGGGTGGCAGAGCTGCTGAGCATGCTGGGAGGCCAGCCTGGCTCTTAGCCCAGCCCTGGGCAGCCGGGCGAGAGTTTTTGTTCAACAGGGCTTTGTGTAGAGCTGCCCCTGCTGGTGCTATCCCCTCCCCAGCCTGGCCCAGGAGTGACCAGAATGCTCATGGCACATCGGGCTCCTGGCCCCTGCCCCGAGCCTTTGCCAGACTTGGAGTTTCCCAGATGGGATCTGGGGTGAGCCTGGGTGGGGGCAGCCTCCCCTTGCTGGTTCCAAAAGGCTGGAAGTACAGGGTTGTATTTACTCAGAGCTTGTGCAAATCACTTAAACCCATTTAGGGTCCTCACTGCAGTTTCTCCTGCTGCAAGACCATGTGGGTTATGACTTTCACAGATGCAAACTCAAGTCCAAGCCTTCCCTGGCCAACACACAAGGCTGCACACGCAGGGCCCCACCCACCTCCCCAGCATTGGCGCTTACCCCTCTGTGATCCTGACTCCCCTCTGGTTCCCTTGGTTCCTTCCTCAGCCACATCAAGCTCACGTGCACCCCAGGACCTTTGCATCCACCTTTCCCCTGTCGAACAGTCTTCCTGAGTCCTCACTCTTCAGGTCTCAGCTCCTCAGAGACACCCTTCCAGGCCCCCACACCTTGAGCAGCCCTCACCCCCTCCATCTGCCTCTCCCACACCTGCCTATCTCCTTTCGACCACATCTACCCCAAACAATCCCACGCGTGTTCATTTGTCGGTTGTCTCTCCTACTAGAATGGAAACTCCGTGAGGACAGGGACCGTCTCTGTCTTACCGTCCACTGTTCAGGCATCTAGAAGAGTCCCGGTGCAACATGGTGCTCGTCACATTTGTTGACGTGGACTGTGAGATGGTCTCTTGTGAGGACTGATGGCAAAATGTCTTCCTGGAAGTGAAGGGATGCATTCCAGGTGCTCAGCCAGGAGCCTCACTCACCTTCACTACTGCTACTGCTATTATTATTTTACTATCTCATGTGTGAAAGATTCATCTTATTCTGTTGCCTCAACAAACGTGTCTGCAAGTACACTGAGTTATAGAAGCTTGATTTAAGACAGAGTGGGGCAACTCTGCAGGCAAAGAGAGACGTGTGTTCTCCTAGAAATGTCATCTTCATTATTATTAGTATCACTGTATTGGATAGACAGCCTAATGATATGGTTCAGATTCAGATTCTGAGCTCAGAATCACTAAGGCATGTCACTTCTCTTATTTGGACAAACCACTTAACCTCTTTGTGCCTCAGTCTCTCCAACCATAAGATGGGGATAATTGTACAGGTGGCTCCTGACTTAATGATGGTGCGACTTATGATTCTTTGACTTTACAATGGAATAAAAGCGAGATGCATTCAGTAGACATGATACTCGGAATTTTGATTTATTTTTCTTTTTTTAAATAGAGATGAGGTCTCACTATGTTGCCCATAATGGCCTCAAATTCCTTGGCTCAAGAATCCTCCCACCTTGGCCTCCTAAAGTGCTGGGATTACAGGCATGAACCACCGCGCCTGGCCAGAATTTTCATCTTTTCCTGGGCTGGTGATATGCAGTATGATAGTCTCTTGGGAGGCCAGGCAGCCCCCAGTCATGAGGGTGAACAACCGTTATGACTGTTCTGTTTTTTGCTTTCAGTACAGTAGTCCAGACATGACATGAGATAGTCAACAGCTTATCATAAAGCTGGCTTTGTGTGAGATGATTCTGCCCAGCTGTAGGCTGATGTAAGTGCTCTGGGCATGTTTCAGGCTACGCTAGGTCTTGAACAAGAGGCTAGGTATATTAAATGCATTTTCGGCCAGGCGCAGTGGCATGTGCCTGTCATTCCAGCACTTTAGGAGGCCAAGGTGGGAGGATTGCTTGAGCCCAGAAGTTTGAGACCAGCCTGGGAAACACAGCAAGATCTCCCCTCTACCAAAAATACAAAATAGTGAGGTATGACGGTGCGTGCCTGTAGTCCCAGTTACTCAGGAGACTGAGATGGAAGGATCACCTGAGCCCAGAGGTGGAGGTTGCAGTGAGCCGTGATCGTGCCACTGCACTCAGCCTGGGCAACAGAGTGAGACCCCAACTAAAAAAAAAAATGCAGTTTTGACTTTGATATTCTCAATTAACAACGGGTCTATTGGGCCATGACCACATTGTAAGCCAAGGTGCATTTGTATTACCTGATTCGAGAGGCTGTTATGAAGATTAAATAAATTCATATTAGCAAAGTACTTAGCAGGATGTCCAGCACACAGTAAGCACCATATGGTGTGTGTTAAACTCAATAAATAATGATAAATCAGATCCAGTGCTTATATGTTCAGGGTGTGTTTTTATGTGTATTCACATCATCCTTACTGCAATCTCTTAAAAGAAATCAAGGAACAGAGATATTCATTAATTTGCCCAAGCTCACACAGCGCGATATGGTACAGCGGTTTGAATGTTCACGTGTGTGCATAAAACCTTTTCTCTTTGCCTTCCTTTAACCAAATTCATTGGACTCTCTACCTAAGAATTATCATCCAAAATTACATCCACACAGCTGAGTCTACTGCATTTTATGAGCCTTTTAAGAGATTTTCAAGGGTGTTTTTGGCCACAGAAGAGTCTGGCTCTAACTTTGGACATTGAACCTTTACCATACTACCCTCCTCATAAGATACGACCCTACTATACATGAAAAACATCAAGAAGAGAAGACATGGTTAAGTAGGAAAGGAGGAGGTGGAAGGGAACATCACCCTGTCAGCTCAGTCTCTCTCCTCCCATCCTGCAAGCTGGCCTTGGGTACCTCTGGTCACCTTTGGGATCCCTAAGGATCACAGTTTGACAACCACCTCATTGGATGCCTCCAGTGCTTCTGGCATCTTGTGACTTGATGCTGCTAATCATAGCTGGCATGCGCTGGGCACTTCCCACATGCCCAGGCACTTTTCTAGACTCTCTATAGATTAGCTCCCTTTCTCCCAACAATAACCCTCTGGGGCAGGCACTATTATTGTCCTTTGTTTACAGAAAAGGAAACTGAGGCTGAGAGAGGTCAGGTGACTTGTCTGGGATCACGCAGCTAGAAAGGACCCAGCTGAGAAGCAAGCTCAGCCTGACTCCAGAACCCTGTCTCCTCACCTTCCAGCCACACTCTCTCTGGCTTTGGCTTTTGCTGGTCCCTGGAGTCCCTGGGAACACTGTGGGGCTGTGTGTTTCCAAGGAAACGGTGCTTCCAATTCCTAGGAAAATGGGAGAGGGCAGGTGATGTTCCCCTAGTGTCCCCAAGAGCCCCAGGCAGCGGAGGTTTCCTCTCTCATGAAATGGCCAGACTTCCCTCCAGAGCAGGAGCTGGGGAGGCCCGCATGTCTGATGAGACCTGGCGGGGAGCCTGTCACCCGGAGGCTGGGCTGCAGGGAGGCTCTTGGCGTCTCACTCACCCAAGTCATTAATATTCCCCCTCTCCACCACCTCTCTGCAGTCGGTCGGGTAGGTCTCTTTGCCAGAGCTGTGGCCTATGGGAAAAACCAGTGGTCCCATTTTTTCCCTGCGGCACTCTCTGGGCCAGGAGAGGGGCTATGTTCTCGACTCTGTCCCACCCCATCCTTGACAGGCCATCAGACAAGCAGTGCAGGTGGGAGAGAAACACCTTCATTCTATAAGAATTCTTTTGGGGAAAATTACTTTTTACTTTTAAGTCTAATGATAGGGGCAAATGTGTTATTTTATCTGTGTAAAAATCTGTATGCTTTATTCTAGTATCAATTATGAAATTTTAAGTCTGAATAAGGGAGTTTCTATTAAACATAAAAGAAAATGTATAATTTCTTTGGTAAATAGCATGTGTTGGTTGGTGCCAGGGGGCGCTGGATTGATAAACGGGCTATAGTCGAAGGCTATAGCTTGAGTCCAAGTGTTAGGAAACGAATCCAACTCTGCCCTTGATCAGCTCCTAAACCTACAGCTTTGTTAATCTTTGTTCAGTAAACACCCTGTAGGGTGGTCCATGGCAGTGCTATCTTGATCTTGCTGCTTGGTACCACCAGAGGGTAGCATGGAGCACAATTTGACATCCTCAGCTTTGCCGCTTTGTGATTGGATCTGTTCTTTAAAGATAAAATTTTTTTGTTTTGAGTCGGGCTCTCACTCTGTCACTAGGCTGCAATACTGCTATGCAAAGTGGTATGATCACTGTTCACTGCAGTCTCGACCTAGTGGGCTCAGGCGATCCTCCCTCCTTAGCCTCCCAAGTAGCTGGGACTACAGGCATGCACCACCATACCAGCTAATTTTTAAATTTTTTTTTTTGTAGAGATGAGGTTTCGCTATGTTGCCAAGGCTGGTCTGGAACCCCTGGGCTCAAGCAATCCTCCTGCCTTGGCCTCTCAAAATGCTGGAATTACATGTGTGAGCCACTGCACCCAGCCTTAAGGGTACATTTGATGGTGAGAGGACAGAGCTGGGCGGGGGACCAGTATACATATTGTTGTTAACTTAAAACAAGCACAATTTATAAATGTGGAAAAAGGAGAAGACTTTATTCCTCATAAGGAGTTACAGCCTGCAAGGTGACCATCTCACAGGCTGGGAAGTATGTCTGCAGTCAAGACCAGAGACAGGCTCTGCAGAAGAGGAGGGGTCGGGGTAGGAGCTTTATACTGAACAGGTTGGCTAAACATATATATAGTCATGGTTCCCGGAGGAGCCATGACTATTCATGAAAATGGACCCGACACATGCACATTAGACAACCATGCATGTAACGTGCTCACCTTGGGATGGAGACTTAACATTTAAACATATTACAAGTAGGCTTTATGTATCAAAAGGTTTTTTCAGGACACAAAGACACTCAAGTGTGCAGTCTCTGCAAACTGGCCAGAACCAGTCCATGTCGGTGGTCTTCGTATCTGGAGAAAGTTACTGACATCAGTCTCTTATTTTAATCAAAGTAGTAGTTATGGCTGGTAGGACAGGGGTCAGTTAGTCAGTGTCTGTGAGCTGTTTGAGCTGTCACTGTTTTAATATTGCTTATCTCAAGACCGATGCCAATTTAGCTGCCAGAGAAAAAGAAAACCTTGTGGCAGTTAGAACATACATTTATTCTTCTAGTGGTGTGTTACTTAATCCTTGACTGGCACAACCTTAGATCCTGTTTGAAATTTGGTGTCTTATTGCCACAAACAATCTGTTCTGTCAGTTGGCCTTACGATCTCTATTTTAGCAAGAACCTGGGCAGTTGTTGGGCTAAACTGTAAAAAGGAAGGAGTGTAACAAAGTGTGTCTGGCCTCCTGTTCCATCTTGGCTGGGTACTAAGTTTTATGTTTTTTTTCTGGGGTTCTCTTGGCACGGTGGGGGGATCCTTTCAGTCAGGGGGACACTTAGGATTTTATTTTTAGTTTATATTACATACTGGTAAATAGAATAACTTCTGGAGAAGTCAGCAGAGAGAACGCCCCAGTAATCCTGCAGCATGGGAGGGAGGGTGGCATCTGGGGAACTTCTTCCCCCCTTCTCTGTTCTGGAGGATTGTGGTCAGTGCTGGACATTGCTCTTAGTTAAGACTAGAGATGACAGACATGTGTCCAGAGGACAGTGCTGGCTGCTGGGCGTGTTGCAGAATCACACGAGCTTCTGGAGGTGAATGTGTGTCTCAGCCACTACTTCGGGGGACCTTGAGCAAGTCACAAATCCTTCCCGGGCTCCAGTCTTCCTTGGCAAACCAGGGACAGATAACAAATTTACCTTACAGGACAGCTGGCAGGAGTGAACAAGGTAATGCCTACAGGTATCTGGCCCTCATAAAACCTCAGTAATCATAATTCTGTGACAATGATATGGATAAGATGTTAGTGTCCATATTATCATTATAAAAATCATCCTTATTCTTGATAAGAAAAATATTTATTATTGATAATTCCATGACTGTTGCATTTGATATATAACTGATACATGTTTTATATTATACATGATACACTGTAAATCTTGCATATATAATATATTTGATACATATTAATGTTAGTAAATAATTATAACAATAATGAATACTGGGGGGTGCCGAAAAAAATGTATACACATTTTAAGAGATGCTCACCATAATTAGAAGTGTCTGGATAGCTGATGGTAGCCACTTTGAGCACCTCATGTAATTGCAGGAGTCAAACATGACTTGTATTCATCTTTTGTTATTAGTATATATATTGGATATCAGAATTTTAATAGTTTTTTCCTTTCTTAAAATGGATATACATTTCTTGGCACCCTCTGTAATCTACAGAAGTAAATATTTTGTTAATTAATAACTATCATTGAAGGAATGAGAAAATGTTCCAAGGAGAGTCCAATTTGATTCCTGCCCCTACTCAAATTGGGGCTTGGAGTACTAGAACCAGCTGGATTATTGGGGACCAGGGGCTTGGGCCCCAGCCTGCAGCATATGGAGTGGAGAGAAAGTCGAGACTCAGAGAGGATGCTGGCTCCAGCGTGTACCCTTGGCTCGGATGTGTGACCCTGGGCACATGGCTTGCCCTCTCTGCCCCTCAGCCCCCTCGCCCCCCTGGGAATGGGTGTGATTGTCACTGCTGAGCTCCATCCCAGCCCTCTCTTGGGGTGGGAGCAGGGGGTGAGCCAGGGTGTGAAGGGATGTGCTCCCCCCTGCAGGAGTCGGGGCTGTCTGCGTGGATCGGCGGGCAGCTGCACCCCCTGGAGAGCGTGCCCCCTGAACTAGCCGTGCTACTCATCACCATCGTCATTGCCTTCTTCACCGAGTTTGCCAGCAACACGGCCACCATCATCATCTTCCTGCCGGTCCTGGCGGAGCTGGTGAGGGTCCCTCTGGGGAAGGGGGATACGCCCCTCCCCCAGCACAGGGCCAGAAATCCACCCCCTGACAGAGGGAGCTTTGTTGGGGGATGAAAGTGCCATTGCTTGCTTCCAAAATGCACAAATATGTCAGAGCCACAGAACAATTGGTTAAAATCCTGGGGTTTTTTTTCTCTTCATGAAATGCATGCACAGAGTAAATATTTTCAAAATGCCCCAATTCCCTCTTTTGGAGAAATTAACCCATAGTGACACGGAGAGTTTTCTAAAACATGTAAATAACTAAATTTGGATTGAGAAATAGAAAATCTGAGCAGACAAATAACCCTAGGAGAAATCCTAATGGTGGGCAAAGCTGGCACCTCCCTCTAGGGCAGGGTTGGCAGCCCTGTTGGCATCTGTGCTGGCTAGTTCTCTGGTATGGGGACTGTCCCGTGCACTGCAGGGTGGTTAGCCGGATCCCTGGCCTCTTCTCAGGTGAGGCCAGTAGCACCTCCCTAAACTGTGACAATCTAAAATGTCTGCAGGCCTTGCCACATGTCCCCTGGAGGCAAATCATTCCCCCCACCCAGTTGAGAGCCACTGGCCTAAGATGGTTTCCTAGGTAACAGGCAGCTTCCAGTTCTCCTCTCCCCAGCTGATCATGAGCACAGAGAAATAGACATAGCCACTCAGTCCACACACAAGATTAGCAAAACCCTAACACCAAGGCCAGGTAAGGAGGCCCAAGGAAGAGGAAACCACAGTCAGTCGCACCTATCAACAGAGATACAAATAGCAAAGTGAACCCAGAATTATATGAAAAGAGCAACCTACCATGATAAGGGAGTATAAAAACCTGGAACTTTAAAAAGGAAACTGTCATCATTTTATATTTAAATACATTAAAGGAGACCAGACCATATGATTATCTTAATATAATCGCAAACGAATAAGAATAAATCAGTGTCGCAAGTGAATGCTTTGCACGCAAATGGTGATGCCCCAGCACAACTATACACACCCCTTGTTTGGGGTTGTTGTTTGCTTATTCTATGTATCAATTTATAATGGAGATCACACTGTATAAGCACACAGATATCCACAGCGTTATTTTTCAATGACTGGAGAATATTCCATTATAAATGGACATTTGTCAATATGTTTAAGGAGTCTCTTTTTAATGAGCATATAGGTGTTTCCTGGCTTGCTATTTCCGATAGTGCTGCCTCGCCTGGGGCTTGTCTGTGTATCTTTGGTTGCACCTAGAGAAATTCCTATAACCGAGATTCCTGGATCAAAGAGCATATGAATTCGAAGTTTCGTTAGCTATGAGAAGACTGTCCTCCAAAGTGACTTGCCACTTTACAGCAGTGTGGAGCGAGAGATGCCAGACCCTCGTTGAGTGTCACGAGGTCTAACCAAACCCTTTCTCAGGATCTGAAGGGCCTGGCAATTGAAAGAAATGGGGGTACTGTGGGTGCTATGGGGGAAGGGAGGGAGCACAGAACTCAATCAGGTCTGTGAGGGGCCGGGGCAGCTTTTGCTAGAAAAGACATTTGCAGGCTGGGCTCGGTGGCTCAGCCTGTAATCCCAGCAGTTTGGGAGGCTGAGGCGAGTGGACTGCCTGAGCCCATGGGTTCCAGACCAGCCTGGGCAACTTGGCGAGACCTCGTCTCTACAATAAATAAAAAAATTAGCTGGGAGTGGTAGCGTGTGCCTGTAGTTCCAGCTACTTGGAAGGCTGAGGTGGAAGGATTGCTGGAGCCCAGCAGGTCAATGCAGGGGTGGCCATGAGCATGCCGCTGCACTCCAGCCTGGGCAACAACGTGAGACTCCAACTCAAAAAAAGAAAAAAGAAAAGACATTTGCAGAGGACGAATTCTCGTGCATTTTGCTTATCATAGAAATCAAAACATCTTGCACACAAGGGGGTAATTTCAGAACTTTTTGAGAAAATGCATAGGGCTTAGGTTGCAAAAATCTCCCAGAGAGGCCAAAACATCCCATCTCGAATAAAATGCCAGAGAAGTGACCAGAGTGAGTGGAAAGTGGGAGGTGACAAGCTGGTGGCCGGCGGGCTGAGGCCAGCCCATAGACAAGCTCGAGCCGCACAGTTTTAGGAATCTGGGAAATCTCACCAACAGGTGCTATTCTGGTATCTCTGAAATCCAGTGAGACCCCCCCCAACTAAAGGTGCCAGTGGCCAACTGTCGGGATTGTTTGGCCGAGGCAGGAGCAAGCAAGGGAGTTGTTTTAGAGACCAGGTTCTCAGCCTGGTCCCTGGGTCAGAAGCATCGACACCACCCAGGGAGCTGATTAGAAATGTAGGTGCCTGAGTCCCATCCCTGACCTGCCGAGTCAGCAACCTGGGGTTGTGGGGAGGTGGTGGGTGGCCATCTGGGGTTTAACAAGCCCTCCAGGTAGTTCTGACGCACTCTCACCTGGGAGAAGGAATATTCTAGATGGATGGCCCCAGTCTGTCCCCGATGAAACTGCAGCATGGCCCCGAAATGTCACTAACTCGGGAATGTTCTCCCCATCCCTCTCTTGACCCGCTTCTCTTCTTGCCTGCTTGTGTCCACCTCTGCTTGTGCGTTTGCCTTTCTGACTGCGTTTCTCTGTTTACCTCATCTGTCTGTTCTCTGTCACTCTGCCCATCTGTCTCCGCATCTTTATGTTTCTCTCTTTCCAACTGTCTCTATCTCTTGTGCTTTCTCTGCATTCGTCTCTGTCCTGGTCTCTTCCACCCCCCAACCACACTGCCCCTGGGCCCAGGCCATCCGCCTGAGAGTGCACCCCCTCTATCTGATGATTCCTGGCACAGTGGGCTGCTCCTATGCCTTCATGCTCCCAGTCTCAACGCCCCCCAACTCGATTGCCTTCGCCTCTGGACACTTGCTGGTCAAAGACATGGTGAGTCCGGGCACATCCTAGCAGAGGTCGGGGGAGGGGGAGGTGTGGCACCCGGTGGAGGGCAAGGTCACCAGGCGGAACTCCTGAGGCCCCATGCCCAGCCTCTGAATAGGTCTTTCTGTGTGGGGCCCAGGGTCTACATTTCAGCAGATGCTGGGATGGCTCTCGTGCTTAGACAGTTTCGGAGGGCATGCCTTTATGGCTACTTTTCAAAGTTTGCTTCAGGGACATGTCCCTCTCTCTGGGCACTGCTCTCTCTTCCTGCTACTTGGCCAAGTGCTTTGTGCCTGGAATCTTTGGGACTCAGGAGTGGGCCTCCATGCCCAGTCAGCCCGGTGGGCAGAAGCTGAGGTTGTGGCATTGACGGGAACCCATCAGCTTTCACTGGTGATGTGTTCCCTCTCCTGGAAGCTCCTTGCTGAACCACCTCCTCCCGCCCTGCCCCTGCCTCCTGCAGCCTCTGCCCTCTCCATGGGCTGTCTGGGGCATTTGTACCGTGGGCACTCAGGAACGTAAACCAGCCTTCTGGAGCTGGCCACCAAGAAGAGCGATCAGTTTAACTGATTCACGATGCAGGCACGAGATCCCAGCTAGATAAATGGAGAGAGAGAGGGAAAGAGTGAGAGAGAGAGGCGGAAAGAGACACACAGAGCAAACAGAGGAGAGACCAGACAAAGGGAGATGGAGAGAGACAGTTGCTCATTCATTTGTTCATTGCACGTGTTTGCTGAGTGCATTCTATGCTCCAGCCACTAGAGGCGCAGCAGAGTTAGAAAGACCCAAAATCTGCTTCCAAGGAGGGTGTTTTCTGTCGATGGAGACAGTGAAAAAGTTCAACAGATTTTTAACAAATGATGTCGCAGTGGCTCACACTTATAACCCTGGCACTTTGGCAGACCAAGGCAAGAGAATTGCTTGAGCCCAGGAGTAAGAGACCAGCCCGGACAACATAGTGAGACCTCATGTCTACAAAAGGCAAAAACTAGCAGGGTGTGGTGGTGCATACCTGTAGTCCCAGCTACTCAGGAGGCTGAGGCCGAAGGTTCTCTTGAGCCCAGGGAGTTGAGGCTGTGCTGAGCCGTGGTCATGCCACTGCACTTCAGTCTGGACAACAGAGCGAGGCCTCAACTTCTCTGGGACGCTTTTCCTTTTCTGGAAAATGGGGAGTAACTATAGTCACCTTTGTAAGGTTGCTTTCTGGGTTAGATAAGGTAGCTCTATGACTGCGGCACAGCATAGTGCCTGGACCCTAGAAATCCTTCAATGGAGGGGACATTTACAGCTCTTGAGGAACAGCCTGGGGCAGGGTAAAGACAGATGGGTCATGGGCATTGACCAACCTGGGTTTGGGTCCTGGCTCCATCACCTCCCGGCTCTGGGATCTCGGGCAAATGACTTCCTGCTCTGAACCTGGTTTTTCCCATCTGCATGACGGGTCCAGTGCTGACCCCTCCCTCAGTCTGGGCTCTATTTCAGGTGCGGACAGGCCTCCTGATGAACCTGATGGGCGTCCTACTGCTCAGTTTGGCCATGAATACCTGGGCACAGACCATCTTCCAGCTGGGCACCTTCCCGGACTGGGCTGATGTTCACTCAGCCAATGTCACGGCACTGCCACCCACCTTGGTCAACGACACATTTCAAAACCCCTGAGTCCCTCCGGGGGATTCCCTTTTGGCTGGGCCCTCTCAGAGGGCTGTCACCATCACCTGCTGCTAGGACCCTACAGGACAATCAAACAATTCTCCATAATCCTATATGCAGCGAGCAAGGGTGACCTCCAGTGGTCCACTTGGGTCCTTAGGCTCATTATCTAGTACACTTTCTCTCTCTTTCATGTAGTTCAGGCCCAGATATCTCCCAGATCTGCTGCCTGAGAAACCAGCCCCTTTATCTGTGAGCTGTGATATGGTTAGGATGCAATAAAGCTCAATTTCAACAACAATGAGCTAATCTAGAATGGCATATCGGGATGGGAGGCCATCGACCCCATGGACACAGCTGACATCAGACCCCAGTGACTATTTTAGGTGACACTCTGGAGAAACCATCTTGTCTTTAAGGATCACGTGCCTGGGCTGCAGTGTTCCAGTCCAGGTGTTCCAGCCTTTCACAACTGGTGTATGCTTTGCTCGGTTGGTACCCATTCTGCACCAGCTGTTTGAATATGACCCCGACTGAGACCCAGTAGCCAGAGATTATTTTCAACCCCTGGAGATGGAGCAGAGGGAGAGACGACTTCCTAAGGACATGGGACCGTGCAGAACCACCTTGCTGTCTCCCTGGGCTCCTAAGCATGCCGGGGGAGTTCTAGAAGTCCCAGCTGACATCTCCACCCAAGAGTTTAGGATTCTCTTGTTTAATTTGACTCCATCTGGCCATAATTCTGGGGTCAGACTAGGCCTGGGCTCTGGCCTCCTACAGATGACTTATGGCCCCTCCAGCCAGGATCTCGGGGGCCTCTGTGGCCACAGGGTAATCCAGACAGCTGACTTTTACCTCCCCACCCCCACCTTAAGTGGTAAGCTTGTTTAATTAGCACAGGCCACGTTTTTCAGGGGTGAGAGAAAAGTCAAAAGATAAATCAGGGCCTTGTAAAACGTCAGGGTGAAACGTTCCAGGCAGGCAATATGTCATCCCCTTCTACAGATGGGGACGACTGAGGCATTCTCCTGAGCCAGGGACTGGAAGGGGTGTCCCAGGGGATTCAGTCCTTCCTTGTTTCAAGCAGAAGCATTTGGCATCCCAGCGAGTGGTGCAGGCTCTCAGGAAGCGTCTGCTGGATGGAATAGACCAGGGTTAGTTCGGCATCTGAAAAAGCACCAGCCCGGAGGCCCAGGACCTCACCCTGAACACTCCGAGGGCCGAGATGCCCCAGGAGGCACAGCCAAATCAGGAAGGCGGCACCCAGGGACTGAACTCGCCCTTGACACACACAAGCGAGTCATGGGTGTTTCCCAGAAAGCAGGGGAAAGGCTCCTGAGCAGAGGTTGCGTTCTGCCTCCTTTCGAGCAAACACGTCAGTATTTAATCAGTCATGACCCCATCGGCGTGGTCGGGAGATGCCCTCGTGGGGGACAGAGGAGGGGAGCGATCCATTCACAGAGCCACACGTGGGGTTTGTAACCAGATGAATCATGATTTCAAACACTTCTGATAGAAAATGTTGCAAAATAAAGAATGTTAATCAACAGTGGACCTGGAGAGTATTTGCCTTTCTGGACATAAGAGAGCTTCAAAGTCCCAAATTCCTGGGCGGGGGGTTCCACAGAACGTGCCTCCTGATTTAAGTCCTGCTGCTTCACCCCTCCCCACCCCTTGCCACCCACACACTAAAGTGTTCCTCCCTTGGGGCCTTTGCACATGCTGTTTTCTCTGCTTGGAACACTCAGCTCCCAAAGAAATGCCTGGCTCCCTCTCACTTTGTTTGAATCCCTGCTCAGATGACACCTCCCCAAAGAGGCATCCCTGATTGTCTAATATATCACCTTCATGACTCTCCAGCTCCTTACTCTGTTTTATTTTCTTCTTAGCACCCAGGACATTGTATTACTTATTTTCTTGTTCATTGTCTGTGTTGGTCCATTTTGTGGGGCTGAGAAATTTATAAAGAAAAGCGGTTTATTTGGCTCACGGTTTTGCAGGTTGTACCGGAAGCATGGTGCTGACATCTGCATCTGGTGAGGCCTCAGGAGGCTTTTACTCATAGCAGAAGGCGAAGGGATAGCAGGTGTGTCACATGGTGAGAGGGGGAACAAGAGAAAGAGAAAGACAAGGAGCGGAGGAGGGAGAAACAGAGGGGGACTGAGAGAAAAGAGAGAGAGATAGAGGGAGGAACAGAGGGAGAAGGGGAAAGAGAGAAGGGGGGAGGGAGAGAAAAGGCCAGAAAGACAGAGGGGGAAGAGGCAGGGCAAGTGGAAAGGGGAGGAGGAGGGAGAGGAAGGGGGAGGGACAGAGGGAGAAGGGGCAAGAGAGAAGGGAGGAGGGAGAGAAAGGGACAGAGTGGGGGGGAGAGAGAAAGGGAGGGAGAAAGGGACAAGGGAGAGGGAGAGGGAGGGGAGGAAGAAGGAGGAAGTGCCCAGACTCTTCACCAACCAGCTCTCCTGTGAAGCAGAAGAGGGAGAACTCACTCTTGACCAGGGATGGCACCAGGTCACTCAGGAGGGATCTGCCCCTTGACCCAAACACCTCCTAGAGGCCCCACCTCCACGACTGGGGTCACATTTCAGCCTGCAATTTGGAGGGGACAAACATCCTAGCCTTGTCATTATATTTCTCTCCCTCTATAATGTAAACTTATAAAAATACAAACGTATCTTGCCTGCTGCTGCAACTCCAGTGCCTAGAATGGTTTCTGGCACATAGCAAATGTTCAGTAAATATCTGATACGTGAATTGGCACCAGAATTTATGAGACCGCACTCTCACCCTCTGATCGGGGCTGTTTGGTTCATTTCTTTTTTCACTCATCCTCCCATTTATTCATTCAATGAACATTTATTGAGAACGTGTTATGTACTGGTTCGCTGTCCCCACCCATGTGAAGCCTTCATTCTAGCAGAGGAGACACTCAGCAGGAAGGTAAACAAATACATACAATGACTCTGGGTTATGATGTGGGCTAAGAAGAAAATGAAACTGACCAATGTGATAAACTGACTCAGAGACTATTTTAGTCAGGCTGGTCAGGGAGTACTTCCTGGAGGAGGTGGCGTTGGATTGAGACCTGAAAGTGTCAGTCAGATGCTCACAGCAATGTAGGAGGTAGAGAGGTGGAAGGGGGCGGTGGGGAGTCTATAGGGGAACAGTCCAGGCAGAGTGGTCTGAAGGTTCCGACAAGCAAAGATTGCCTTATTTGACTGGGTGCCCTGAACTGGAACTTTGCAGTTTGGAAGTCCAGACTCTGCCTCTTCTGGCTGCTCTGAGCTCTCCTGGGAAAGCATCTCACTTTGGCCTACTCTCTCCAGGACTGCTCTGACCAGGTGTTACTGAGTCCTTGATGCTAAAGGACTTTGCCATGCTCAGTGAAAGAGAAGTTCTCTGAGCACTCATGGTGGTGTGGGCGCCAGGAAGTGCAAGGGGCTGGAGCAGAGTCACTGGAAATACACCAGAACTCATGTCTGGAAGATACAAGGAGCAGCCACAAGTCAGAAAGAACAACAAAAAATAACAAATCCTGATGTTTTGATCTGTGGCTACATAAAACCTTGAAATGCAGCAATTTCCAGGGTCGTTTTGTCGTGTTTGGACAGAACCCTGTGGGGATGGCATCGTCTCAGCTCCATGGCATGTGGCTGGCATCACTGAGCAAGGAGTTCAGTTGTAGCTGGAATGTTTTTGATGGCCGTGCCCCTCCATCGTCCCTCTTCCTGTGGTTTCTTTAAAAGTCTAGCCTGGATCTCTTTATGGGACAGTGGCCTTCAAGGAGGACAAAAGCTGAAGCTATAAGACCTCTTCAGGTCTGGATGTGGAAGACCAAGAATGTTGATCCTGCCACTTTTTTTTTTTTGAGTTGGAGTCTCATTCTGTCACCAAGGCTGAGTGCAGTGGCACGCTCACTGCCATTGCAGCCTCAACCTGCTGGGTTCAGGCGTTCCTTCCACCTCAACCTTCCAAGTAGCTGGAACTATAGGTACACACCTGGCCCATTTTTTGATTTGTTTTAAAGATGAGGTCTTGCCAAGTTGCCCAGGCTGGTCTCGAACCTGTGGGCTCAGGCAATCCTCTCACCTCAGCCTCCTAAAGTGTCCAGCCAACCCCGTGATATTCTATTAGTCAAAGCAGGCCACAGGATTACCTGGTTCAAGGGGAGGGAGAGGCAGGATCTGCCAGGGAGGGGAGGAACGGGGGCACCATATTTGGAAGCACCTAACATAGCCCCCAAGAGAAGAATGAGCAAAAGCTATGAAACACCATTCTGAAGAGGGATATCTACTTGACCAACAGGGTTATGAAGAAGAGATGCCTAAAGTCACTTGTTTATCATCAGGGAAATGCAAATGAAAATAAAATTCAGCCATATGCCAATCAGACAAGCACAAACTGGAAAAGTAGGCAGAAAGTGATGGCGAGACGTAAAACCCTGTGTGCTGTCGTGAGACTGGACTGCTACCGTCAGCCCAGCCAGCTACGTGGCAGTACTTAGTGGACCTTGTTATCAGTATTTCTTATCACCTGGTTATCCTACTCCCAGCAAACGACCTCATGAGTGCCTAAGGAGACAACGAAGAGAGATATTGGTGCCACTGTTGTTTGAGGCCACCGAGGTGACCATCACTAGGAGGTATTTAAAATAAAACACAGAAGAAGCAGTCTGAAGAAGACATGATGTCACCTGGAAGCCAAGAACTGCAGGTGCACAGAGCAACAGGTTAGACACAGGCACATTCCAGTACGTGTGTCAGACATGCAGAGGCGGAGTCAAGTGGGCAGAGGAATAGAAGTGGTGATGGTAGGTGAAAAAAAGAGATGGAATAAAAGTCACTAAACAAGGAGTTCAGGGAGTCGCTTGAAAGCCTGATTCCATCCTAGCATGCTGTGTGACCTTGAGCGGGTCTCTTTACTATTTTGGACTTTGATTTCCTCATGCAAGAAATGAGAGTGCATAGGTGGGGTCTCCATGGGAAATAGCAAGCACACAAACTAGCTAATTAAAGGAGAGTTTAGCCAAGGGTCTACTGCAGGGTGAACAGAGAGTAGGGGAACCACAGGAAAAGTGGGGGAGTTGGTACTGGGGTGGCAGGGTGGGAAATGCAGGAGCACCTTCCAGGCCAGGCCTCAAGGGAGCCAGCCCCTGATGGGAACTGGGTCCAGGGACACTGCTGGTCCTTAGTGACAGCCTGGGATCTCCCTCTCCTGCCTCCCTCGACTCTCCTGCTGGAGAAACAGACCAACATGATGTATATATGCATGTATCTCATCAAGAGAGAAAGGGAGGAGGGAGGGAGGATGGGAAAGAGAGAGGGAAGGGGAAAGGGAAGGAGGGCGGTTTTATTAGGAATTGACTCACACAATTGTGGAGGTTTGGTGGGTTCAAAATCTGATGGGAGAGGCCGACAGACTGGAGGCTTGAGAAAGAAACAGAATCTAAATCTCAAGGCCACCTGCTGCAGGATGCCCCCTTGCTCAGGGATGGTCTTTTGTTCCAGTCACGCCTTCCACTGACAGAGGAGACCCACCACGTTCCAGAGGGCAATCTGCCCCTATAAAGTCCACTGATTCGGATGATCATCTCATCCAAAAACATCCTCACAGAAACATGCAGAATAATGCTTGACCAAATATCTGGGCACCACGGCCCCACCAATCTGACATACAATTTTGTGTGTGGCACCAAAAGAAGCCAGAATGCAAGGGAGGTTGGGATGCACCCCGCCCGGGTCCACCTCCCTGGCATGGGGCAGGGAGGAGGAACACGAGAAGGGGGCTGGAGAAGCCTGCTTCAAGAAGAATGAGGCACCAAGTCAGAGCTCGCATCCGCCAGCTCTGCCATCTGCCCTCATTCAGGGTTTTGTTTGCCCTTTCCACGAGTGTTACATTATTAATTGGTTGTTATCTTTACATTTCAGGAGACTTCACATACACAAAAAAAATCTGTATTTCTACTTCTCTAGGAAAAGAAATCTAGCAATATGAGACCCTCACCATCACTTGGCAACAAATGTATAGAACTGAGTAGTTTGTGGGGGAAACTTAAGTTAGAGCATGAATTCTCTCCCTGGCCGCAGTCTCCAGCACTCCTTAACGCATGACACAGGCTCTCATCTTTCAACTCTGTCACCTTCTTGGCCTGTGAAGGTAACTGAATCTGCCTCCTGCACCACATGATGGGAATGTCCATTTCAGCATCAGTGGCCACTGACCTAATGATTCAGAAACCTAGAGCAGTGGCACAGCCCAATAAAACTTTCTGTAATGATGGAAATCATCTATGTCTGCCTCGCCTAACACAATGGTCACTTACTATGTGTGAACAGCTGTGGTGTGGTTAGTCTGAATGAAGATTTGCTGTAAGTATAAAGCACACACCAGATGTCAAAAATGTAGTATGAAAAAATGAATGCAAAATATCCCATTCATAATTTTTATATTATTTACATGTTGAAAAGATATTTTGGATATATTAGATTGGATGAAATGTTTTAGTAAAATCAGTTTCAGTTTCTTCTGTGGCTACTAGCAAAGTTTAAGTGACGTCTACGGCTCATATGGGTGACTCCCATTCTGTCCCTGCTAGACAGCACTGTTGTATGGTCAGGCTTTCTGCGTCCCCTGGACAGTGGAATGTTCCATACCCACAGCCTGAAGGGTTCGATAACTCCAGTACTCCATGGACCTCTGCTTCCCATCCTGGACCAAGCTCCCCAGTCAGATCTGAAGGCTCACCGCTTCCGCTTCTTCCTCTTCCTCTTCTGTCTTATGGCTCTGAATCCTCCACCCACAAATTCCCCTCAACAAAGTGATTCTATTTTTGGTGATTCAGAAGCCCCCTCCGGATGCTGTGGGCCTTGAGGTCAAGCCTGCCTTACATAGACAGAGGTGACTGCCTACGTGTGTTGAGAAAAGCCAAAAATATCTTGTGCTCTTGCCCTCCTTGAGCCCCCAGCCTCTCAAATCTGATGCACCTAGCTGCAGCCTTCTGGAGATGACCTGCATGGTCCTATCAGCTCCCTGGTGCCAGTGCAGAGACTGGGAAACGCTGGCAAGTGTCTTCTAGGACTGTTCCCTTCTGGCCAGCAGAGGGTCCTGAAGTCCCTGCGTGGTGGGATCCAGGCTAGAGTGGCCTTGTGGGCATCACAGAGGCCTGGACAATCAAGACTGAGCAGCCTCAAGCTTACTTAGGCAGACCTGTCAGCCCAGGTAGGAGGGAGCGGGGCATGCACATTTATCTGTTGCTTACTGAACACTCTCCATGAATTATTTCATTGAGTCCTCAAACCCCATAGGAAGTAGGTGCCATATCCCTTCATTATAGCAAAAGATGCACAACTACAGAGAGGGACTGCATCTTGCCCAAGGACACACAGCACAGTAAGTGGCCTTGCTGTTATCTGAGTTCAGATCTGCAGCCTTTAGCCCAGATGCTGCTGTTTTGAGAACCTTCTAGAGAACTAGACAGTAGGCCCGACTGAAGCCTTCTCAAGTTGTCTGTGGACGTCCTCATGCTGGCTGTGGCCACAGTCCTGTTAAGATAGTAGTCTTGGCTGGACGTGGTGGCTCAAGCCTGTAATCCCAGCACTTTGGGAGGCCAAGGCGAGAGGATTGCCTGAGACCAGGGGTTCGAGACCAGCCTGGGCAACTTGGCGAACCCTCATCTCTACAATAAATGAATTTTAAAATATTAGCCAGGTGTGGTGGTTCATGCCTGTAGTTCCAGTTACTTGGAAGGCTGAGGCAGAAAGATTGCCCGAGTCCAGCAGGTCGAGGCTGTAGTGGCCATGAGTGTGCCACTGCATTCCAGCCTGGGCAACAGAGTGGGACTCCAACTCAAAAAAAAAAAAAAAAGAGAGTAGTATTTCATTTTTTTTAAATGCTGGCTCTAAACAAGCACTAGCATCTTTGGACAAAGTGGAATCTGGTAATGTGGGACATCACTATCAAGGGAGCTTTGGGTCTGGGCTGGAGCTAAGTAACAGCTGCCCCTTCGAGAGGGTGTGGCCTCTGCAGCGTGCCACTGTTCACATCAGATCTGCTTTGCTCCTGACCTTTGCGGCCAGCCTCTGGGGGCACACGAGTTTGCTCCTCCAGGTCTGCTTCATGTGCTTAGATCCTTGGTGACCTGGCCTGGCTTCCTGGAGGGGCTCATGGTCTGGGAAGAGAGCTTGGCCCCCTGAGGGTTCTGGCCACAGGTGGCTCATTCAATTGCAGTGTGACTATGAGAATGCCACTTCCCGTCTTGGGCCACAGGACACTCCCCTTCAGGTCTGAGCCAGTGGCCCAGGCAACAACATGTCTTTATAAGGGAAAATGATGGACAGTCTGGAGTACCACCTCGCAGTGCCCCCTACTGGTCCATCCCGCAGGATGAGGGACTGGGGGGCTCAGGAGGGGTCTCCTGGGGGAGGAAGGCCTGCTGGCAGGGATGGGGTGCAGAGATACTGGGGCAGATGTGTCTGTGTTCCAGGTAGACAGTGGCTTTCAGAACAGCCTGGAAAGAGCCCAGGAGAGGGTGTGTACAGAGAATCTGCATGTATTGAGTACCTACTATGTGCATACTGGATGCACTACAAAGTAATCATGGGGTCTGTGAACGATCCTCTCCAAATGCATATAGTCCAGTGGCTAACACATCAACTCGGGTTGGACTTCTGGGCAGAAACCATGACTTTACCATTAATAGCTGAGTGGCGAACATTTGTATACCTAACCCTGAACTGTATCCCACATCTTTAAAATAAAATAAAATAAAAGAGGAAAAAAATAGTTGAGTGGCTTGGTTAGTAATTTAGATCTCTGGGACTCAGTTTTCTGACCTGAAGAATGGAGATAACGTCCCTCCCTACCCCAAAGGGATGTTGAAGGTAAGTGCTTGGTGAATTTGACCAGACACTGTTTAGAAGAGCATCTGATACACAGTAAGTGCTCAATAAATGTTAACTGTTATTCTCATTAATCTTTTTTTTTTGAGTCAAGATCTCACTCTGTTGTCCAATGCAGTGGCATGATCACAACTCACCACAGCCTCAACCTCCTGGACTCAAGCGATCCTTCTGTCTCAGCCTCCTAAGTAGCTGGGACTATAGGTGTGCACCACCACACTTGGCTAATTTTTTAATTTTTGGTAGAGATGAGGGTTCACTATGGATGCTCAGGCTGGTCTTGAACTCCTGGCCTCAAGCTATCCTCCCAGCTAGTCCTCACAAAGTGCTGGGATTACAGGCGTGACCCACCAAGCCCAGCTCCCGTTCATCTTTTTTTTAAGAGGAAGAAACTGAGATTGAGAAGGATGAGGTCACCTGACCAAGGTCACACAACTAAGGAGAGGCAGAGCTGGCATTTGAAGCCGTGCCCAAGTCAGGTTAAAGACAGGAAGAAAGCTGGAGAGGGAGACCAGAGACATTGCTCCTTGGTCTTCAGAGGTCCAGTTGTCTCCTGTGGGTTCCTGCCTGATAAGAGTCAGGGATCGGACTCCCCTTGGGACACATAAACATGGAGAGGGAGGAAGAGGGGAGAGAAGAGTTCAAGTCTGGCACTGTCATTAAAAAGCTGTAAGTTTTTTCTGAGCCTCAGTTTCCTGCTCTGTAAAATGGGGCTAATTCTTCTTTATGCTACCGGGATTAGATCTGTTGCTTGGAAAAGGCTCTCTTTCTCTCCTCCCACACCTTCTACCCACTCCTGCCCACGGGGAGAGGAGAGGATGAGGCAGCTGGCCCCACCCTCTGGGAGGTGGGCCCCAAGTAGGGCGGAACAAGGCAACCAGGAGGGCTTCATTAAAGTGTGGAAAAGCAGAAGTGATAGGGTTTCCCAAGTCCCAGCAATTCCCCCACTTCCTCTCCACCTGCCACGGCTGCCAGAGACGGCTGCCAGAGACGGCTGCCATTGAGGGAGCATGAGGGGTCTCCGTGGAGCACCTGAGAACCTTGCTGGGACCAGGTAGGTCTGGGGACTTTGGACACTGAGACACAGGCGAGGAAATAGTCAGCAGTCAGGTATGATGGGCCTGAGCCCATTTCTTAAGCTCTGCCATGGCCGGGTGACCCTTAGGTAAATCCATGCCCCTCTGAACCTCCATTTTTCCATCTGTGAAATGGGAGTGATAATAATGTCTGTGGGACTGTTGCCAGACCTGAATGAGAAATCACATGCTTGGGACTTGGCATGTGCTTGGCTGAAAGTAAGCACCCAACAAGCTGCAGCTGATTTCCTTGTCAGTTACACCCAGCCCAGGACTTGTCACCCAGCAGGCCTTGGTACTAGCTTCCAATCCTTAAAATGATGTTTATTGTTAGCTATGATTCCAAAAGCTACTGTGCTCCAAATACTAATTATATAGGAGGGGGGTTGTTTAGTCCCAAATTCAAGAGTCTCCAGGACTGGAAAGGGGATGCGCCCGTGAGGCCATCTGGGGCCATACATCCATGATGGGTGAGCACAGTCTGCAGGGGGGCTCCCCTGTCAAAGTGGGTAGTGGATACTCAGACCCAGCCGCCTGCTGCAAAGGTGGGAACTCTAACCCAGATCTTCTTTTCCCAGAAAAGCTGGAAATTCAGATCTTAATGTGAAACTTCCTTATTTCCAAAAGGGGGCAGGATGCGCGCACACACACACACACACACACACACACACACACACACTCTCTCTCTCTCTCTCTCTCTCTCTCTCTCTCTCTCACACACACACACACACACACACACACACACACACACAGTCAAAATAAGGTGTATCTTCACACTGGATTCAGCCCTCAGGGTCCCAGGATTGTGACCTCCATTCTAGTCCCACAGACCTCACTGAGTCCCAGCTTCCCACTGTGTTCCAGTACTTCCAACTCCCCATTTCCTGAAAGTGCTGGTCAGAGCACAGAGCCTTTGTGCATGCTGTTCCTTCTGTCGGGGGTGCCCAACCTCTCTTCCACCTAAAAGCTGATACTTGTCCTTCCATCTCCAGCTGGAATGTCACCTTTCCTCTTCCAAGAAGGCTTCCAGACTCTCCCAAGTAAAATGTAGTCACTCTCCCCCTACCTCACCCGAGTCCAGGCCCAGGTGTCCCCTTCTGAGGGTTCTTTTTAATGAACTTAAAGTGTAATGACCTATTTAAGTCTCCTCAATTAGGCTGTGAACTCCTCCAGTATATGAACCATGACTTAATTTTCTTGGCATTCACAAGCCTGGCACAGAAGAGAATCCAGTGAACATTGTCATCCTCATTAGCATAATCATACAATCAGCATGATAATAAGTAGACCAATTTTATAGGGTTCTTCTTCCGTGTCAGATCCTGTGTAAAGTGCTTTAACACATTCTTTCATTTTATTATCACAAAAACCCTGTGACAAAGATATTTGTTGTTTATTTTGCAAGTGACATTCATCTCATACTGCCTTAAGAAAAATGGACATTTTTGAGCTTGTGGTCCTGTATAGATCTGGGCTTCAGGCATAACTGGATCCAGGGACTCAAGCAATACCATTGGAACTCTCTATCCCTGTTTTTGAGCTCTGCCTTCTTGTGTTGCCTTCCCCCTAGGCAGATGCACTCCGTGGTGGTCCCCAAGGCTCCAGGCAGCCCTCCCACAGCTCAGCTCTTCAGATGACAAAAACCAACTCTTAGCTGGGTTCGGTGGCTCAGCCTGTAATCCCGCGCCTTTGGGAGGCTGAGGTGAGT